>NC_021167.2:4412721-4465736 GCF_000331145.2 Cicer arietinum | reverse complement strand
AGCAGGAAGATTCTTCCGAAACCATTCATTTTTCATTATATCTGGAATGGTGATTCTCTGCCACATTAATATACAGATTAATAAGATTCAAATAAAATAGCAAGAATGGAAGTTAATAATCCCTATCCTATATAATCAAGAGGTTTGGTTTATAATTTGCAATCAACAAATTTCCCTGTATACTTAAAATATTTTGAACCCGTTTTCTCTACTCCAAATGAGGACGAAAATATTTACCTTTTGAACGAAGTCAGTATGTTAAATGATATTTACATAAAAGTGAGTTATTAGAAAATAGAGATTACCTCTGAAGGGTCAGAAACAAAGATTCTTGATATAAGGTCGCGACAATCAGGAGATATTTGAATGAAGTCTGGAACGGAATACTGTACATTGAGAACCCTCTGCAGGGGAACCAACCAAAACCAGTTGGGCTCACACAATCAGAGGCTCATAAAGAAAACATGCAAACAGCTTAATATCTGTTCAACCTGAATTGTCTTCCGGAAATCCCTTGGATTATCGGGATCTTCAAATGGATATGATCCCACAAGCATCACATATAAGGTTACCCCACATGACCAGACATCTGCAATCTGATATTAAAAACATGGAAACATTAAAGAAACCCATTAAAATACTCAAAATACATACTAGCATCGTTAAAATTAAAAACATCCAAGTTCAACTAGTACAAAGAAGACATGAATTATGTGGAGATGACAATCACAAAAGAAACATAGTCATTGTTGAGAGTCCAGATGTATCATTGATTTAGCTTCTTATACCAGTAACTAGCCCACAAATTTTTCTTTTCAAATCATGACAGAAATACTATAAAGAAAGAAAGATGATAAACTAAGCACTCTAACCTTTCCATCATACTCTTGCTTCTGCAGTATTTCTGGAGCAATATATGCTGGAGTTCCCACAGTTGACTTTGGTTGTGAATGAAGCACCGAAGACTGCCAATAACATTAAATATTAGATTTCTAAGATATAGCAATTGATCAAAACAGCTCAAATAATTTGAAATAAAAGAGAATAATGAGTGATCTATACTTGAGAAGTCCCCAACTCGTTCGGAAAATGAATATGTAGGTGCTTACAAGCCAAAAGGAAACTGAATTCATGAATAGGATGAAAGAAAAACTCAAGGACATAAAGATGTCATTGCATGTACACATGAAACTCTATTTTAATTGCAATGTACCATAAAACTTATGACAAAAATAGAAGTTAAATTGTCTTAATGGGTGCTAGTTTTTGAAGGAGTCTGAATAGCTGTCACAAAATTTGCTATACAATTAGTGACAAAAACATTATTTAAAGAAGAAACCACGACACACCAATGAAAGTAAAATATGAAAAGCACAGAACTCAAACAACAGAAATGTTAAGAAACAAAGAAACCCTTACCTTGGAGTATCCAAAATCACAAATTTTCAAATGAAGTGCGGGGTCTCCATCCAACAAAGTGTTTTCCAACTTCAGGTCCCGATGACATACTTGCTTCATGAGAAGACATATTACACATAAGACTGATACATCATACATAATACTAATAAGATTGATACATTAGTACATTACCTATACGACATTCTAGGGTAGTATAGAACAATTTATATCAGATAGTGTGGGAGGGGAGGAGTTCAATTACCATTGAATGACAATAACTGACCCCAGATATGAGTTGTTGAAAGAAGAAACGAGCCTGCAACATACAAATGGGTTAGCAAGTTAATCGGGAAACAAATTACCGGTACAAATTCTTCTCAATGAATGATAGGTGTATGAAAAGTAAACAAATTGTATAAAGACCTCGTCCTCAGTAAACCGCCCCGCTTTGCTGATTCGTTCAAACATTTCTCCTCCAGATGCATATTCCATTACAATTGCCAGATGTGTAGGTGTTAAAATGAGCTGAGTGAAAGTTCATAGAACATTTTTCCGTAAATATAACTATCCTCCTTTGAACATAAAAATATAGAAATATAAGAACATACCAACCTCCTTAAACCTCACAATATTAGGATGTCTCAGAGACCTGTGATTGATTATTTCTCTCTTAACATTTTCATCAATCTGCGGCGCACAATAAAATGATGGGGGAAATAATGAGTTTCACTCTCTATCAGTAAAATTTATAAAGAAACTGACAACAAATATTGTACAATAAAGTTCAATTAAAATATCACAGTTAAATCTAAAGTGTGGTCTGGAACCCCAAATCTATTTCCTTATTCACAATGTAATTGTGAATATGTAAGCCTAAAATTCATCTAAACCGCTCTACTTTTACCATGTGAAACAACCCAACCTTTGACTTTTGACACAAATTATTTTAAAAAGCTTAAATTGTTCACATGTCCCCTCAAGCAAGAGTGCCTTTGGGCTTGAAGCAATGATAATGTAAAATCCACCTTAACTTCTGAGAAATTTGAACTTTCATTTAAAAGAACAGGTTACAAGATGGATGTCATGGTTCTCTAGATGACATGATCATAAAAGCTTCAACAACATAACATGAATCAATTATACCAAAAGTGTGAAAGCAACTGAGTGGTTTTATATACATCAACCTAAACTCCATTCTTAAGATAGTACACTATTAATTATCAAGACACGACTTGGCATTATTAATTTATTAGTTACCGATACATAATCTAAGACGTGAATAAGAAAACAGAAAGAAAAAAATGCATGATTAATAATATAAGCATTTATCGTATAAGTGTTTATACATAAGCTATTTCTGCAACAAAAAGTAAAATATAGTCAAACTCTTTTCATATAAGTTGTAAGTTATTTTCGTAAGCAATCCTAGAGAGCTTATGAAAATAAACTCTAATGAATTCATGGACACGTGGTTAGTTATTTCTATAAGCTCTCCCAAACATTATGAGAAGTGTTCAAGATAGTAGATAACCTCAAATAAGATAACACAAAAAGGAAAATTATCATTACTTTCTCTTTCCGTTTTCCCTCATTTCCTCAATAGGAAACAAACGGTTCACACTAAGAAATGAGTTGCTAACAGATGTCACCAATACCAACAAAAACGAGAGAATTAAGCGATAAAAGACATCAAAAACCTTTCATAACAAACCAAACAAAAATGGAAACTCCAAAACAACTTATACTAACTTAGTTGTATCATATATCAGCATCAATAAACAACTAACCATAAAATTAACGTACAATAAAAATAAATTAAAAAAACTCCCTTTTTCTCCTTTTACCTCAAAAAATTGCAAAGTCTGTTCTTTTTCTTTACTAAAAATATGATTTATTCTAACCTTATCTCCACGTTCGATATACTTAACAGCAACAAGCTCTTTAGTGTGCTTATCCCTCATGAGTCTCGCGACGCCGAAATTCCCTGAGCCAATATCACGAACGAAGTCGTAACGGTCACTGTCGTGCATGATCGGCAACTCCATACCTACTCCGGTCGCCATCGACGCCGGACAATTAATCGGTTTAACAATACACAGAAAAAAGAGAATAATTATCGGCGAATAGAGATCGGCGACGGAGGAATAATCGGCAAGCGGAGAAGAAGAGAGTGGAATTGAAGATTATAAAAGAAAGAAAGTAAACGACGTCGTCTTCGGGAGGATGCTTTGCCCAGTTACGAAGGTTGTTGCCTCGTAAGCAACAATGTCGCCTTTTTAATTTTATTGTTTTTTATTTTTATTTTTTAATCTAATTTGCGTTTTCTCTCATTCTGTCACTGTCTTAATGAATTGTCAATCTAGTAAGCAAAATGCAAGTTGGGTTTATTTTATTTAATTAATTTTGTCGGTTGCTAATTTGGTTGATAAAAAAATGGATTTGGTGTGGTCATGTGTTATTGTCAGGCCGCATCCACTTGAGTTGAGTATCAGTTTATCCCTTGTTTTGTACACAATAACGAGTAAGGACGCTTATTAATAAATAGTATAAATTTTTTTATAGATAAAAGTAAATTTTTAATTAAAATATTTAAATGGACAATTTCAATATATTTTCAGAAAAATAGTTTTATATTTGTAATCTTAATAAATGCTTCAACGACCCTTGTTGATATTTGTCTTTCTCAATTGATGTAAGAGTTTATTGAAATTTTCATCCTTCGTAAAAAAAAAAAAAAATAGAAAGGGGATTATACAAAAATTGAGTTTTAAAAGGTGGAAATTAAAAAAATTGAGAGAATTCATTCTATTGAATAAGTTATTCATATTAGATTAAGGTGTCCTCTGAGATATTCTACAGCAAGTCATTTTGATAAGTGATTTTCTTTTGATCAGTATTTAAAAGTTACTTGAAATTAAAATGACAGTGAGTAATCAACACTATTTAGAAGAACAACAATATTTTAGTGCTTAAGGAGCATTATGTAGTTGTTCTCTCATCCTACAAGATTAGGCGAGTATATTTCAAGCATCTTTTTGAGCTTGTCAAGAGTTATGACTTATTACATTACTTGATTAGATAGATAAAAAATTATGGAGATCAAATGCAACTAATGGTTGATAATTATTCAACAATGTTTTTGGCAAAGTACCTGATATATAACACACGAAGGAGGTAGATATATATAGATAAGGTTTTAATTTCAAATGGATCAAACAGATAAATAAACTATAAAAGTTGAGCTATTATAAGTTTGAAGAGTAGTCGGTCGAAATACTAACCAAACCATCAAAGAGTGAAAATTTTGGATTGCTAAAAGATAAGTTTGAGATTGTGTCCTTATAGAGACTTAATTAAGAGGATATGTTGTATTTTGCTAGTTAGTAAAATCTTATTTGTTATGTATTAAGTAACACAATAAATTGAATAATTTCACATTGATTATAACGAGTAAGGACGCTTATTAATAAATAGTATAAATTTTTTTATAGATAAAAGTAAATTTTTAATTAAAATATTTAAATGGACAATTTCAATATATTTTCAGAAAAATAGTTTTATATTTGTAATCTTAATAAATGCTTCAACGACCCTTGTTGATATTTGTCTTTCTCAATTGATGTAAGAGTTTATTGAAATTTTCATCCTTCGTAAAAAAAAAAAAAAATAGAAAGGGGATTATACAAAAATTGAGTTTTAAAAGGTGGAAATTAAAAAAATTGAGAGAATTCATTCTATTGAATAAGTTATTCATATTAGATTAAGGTGTCCTCTGAGATATTCTACAGCAAGTCATTTTGATAAGTGATTTTCTTTTGATCAGTATTTAAAAGTTACTTGAAATTAAAATGACAGTGAGTAATCAACACTATTTAGAAGAACAACAATATTTTAGTGCTTAAGGAGCATTATGTAGTTGTTCTCTCATCCTACAAGATTAGGCGAGTATATTTCAAGCATCTTTTTGAGCTTGTCAAGAGTTATGACTTATTACATTACTTGATTAGATAGATAAAAAATTATGGAGATCAAATGCAACTAATGGTTGATAATTATTCAACAATGTTTTTGGCAAAGTACCTGATATATAACACACGAAGGAGGTAGATATATATAGATAAGGTTTTAATTTCAAATGGATCAAACAGATAAATAAACTATAAAAGTTGAGCTATTATAAGTTTGAAGAGTAGTCGGTCGAAATACTAACCAAACCATCAAAGAGTGAAAATTTTGGATTGCTAAAAGATAAGTTTGAGATTGTGTCCTTATAGAGACTTAATTAAGAGGATATGTTGTATTTTGCTAGTTAGTAAAATCTTATTTGTTATGTATTAAGTAACACAATAAATTGAATAATTTCACATTGATTTTTATTGAAAATAATGTTTTAAAGAATTTTGAATATGAAAGCATCATTAATGAATTTATTAGTTCGCCCATCACACTTAAAATTTCAAGATTGACCCTCACTAAACGGGGCGAGGATGATGATTTATATGCGATAAATTGTTTCGATCAATTCTTTTTCACTCAACAAGTGTTTATGACATATGTTACAACAACCTTAAGTCAGACCAACCTTTTTATTAAATAAATAGGCAAGACCAAAACTCTTTTAAAAACATATTTAACTAAAAAAGTCAGACTAAAAGACATACAAAAAAAACATATTAGATATATCATATCAGCTTATTTAATGAGTATAAATAATATTATTATTATTATTATAATTATTATATATTAGATTTTGAACTTTATAATAATTATAAATGTTAAAGTTTCATAATTTAATTATATTATTCTATATTAACTTTTGACATATTTAAATATATAGTTAGATAAGTTTTTAGTCCCTATAAATATATCATATTTTGTTGGTAGTCCCTATAAATTTTTTTCTTCAAACAATGGTTTCTTAAATGTTTTATATCAACAATTTTAGTCTCTTATTTTAAACAAACGCATGTGTCATTAGAATTTTTGAATGATTTTTTGTATGCATGTTTATAACATTATTAGAATTTCTCTCATAAAAATATATTTTTTTTAACAAATAATTAATTAAATATAATTTTATTTTAAAAATTCATATTTAATTAATTTTTTGTTAAAAAATTCAAAATTTTAGTAGAGAAGAGTCTTATAATGTTATAAACATGTCTAAAAAAATTATTCATGTACTTTAATGATATACATGAGTTGGGTAAAAAGGACAAACTAAAATAATTGATAGAAAACATTTCAAATACCATTATTTGATTTTTTTTTATTAAAGACTAAAAATAAAATATAATATATTTATAGAAACTACAAACTTATTTAACTCTTAAATACATTACATTAAAATAGAATTAAAATACAAAATCATAAAAAATTAAATTATTTAAATATCATGTTAAATCTATAAAAAAACTTAACTTTATTAAATTATTAGTTTATTAATCTATTCAAAAATATATATATAATTATTTATTTAAATAATATTATTAACTAAGTTTTTAAATAAACTAACAAATCAAACCAAACTTTTATAAATGTCAAAATCAAAATTTAAAAAATTGCAATCATAAATCAAATTTAAGTTTTCAATTTTGTTTACATACAATGCTTTAGCTTTAGAAAATTCAACTTTTTCTATCGTATTTTTATCTCTAATTACTCTATTTAAAATGGAATAACAAAATAATAATTAAAAAGTTGATACACATATTTAAATTTAAAATAAAATATATTAATTTTTTAATTATTATTTTTATTTATATTTTATTTTAAGATAATCAGTGAACTTTTAGCGTCCATATAGATCAATTTCTCCTCTACCTCACACGCGCTTTCTTACTTTACTTGTTCTAGTACCTTTTCATTCATGGATCTTTATTGGTTCCAGCACAAAACGCTTCCATCTAGTCTAATCAAAGCATGTTTGATTTTTCTAAGGTACTTTAAAATAAATGCCAATTAAACCATCCACCAAATGCATAAATGAAAAACAATTAGCAGTTATCTGTCCCTCACGAAAACGACGTGCCCCTTAAATAGGAAAAGGTAAAAGTGACCTCAAAATATCAAAGAAAAGGCGCAAATAAGTTGAATTTCCTTATGCACTTTTCTACTTCTAGAATTCTATTCTAAGTAGTTTGTGAAATATGGGCTAGAAAGAAAGCCCATGATGGTGATCCATTTGATAACTAGTTCAGCCCAACCTTCCTTCAGACGTTAAATCACATATCTCTTTCCAAAAGTGACCCGCCAATAAAAGCCCAACTTTATGCATGTGACAAGGCATCTAAAGTCTAAATCCAAATACACAATATCCATTTCTTGCTTATCCAAACTTGAGGTCATTTTTCCTTTCACGTGTATGCAAAAATTAATTAATTATTACTAGTTAAGAAATACTACCATTAACTTCAATTATAAACAAAAAATACTACTTTTATATTTATTAAAAATTAAAATTGATAGTTAAATGACTTTCTTTTCATTTCATATAAAAAAAATTAAATTTCAATCATTTTAAATTCAAGACACATTTTTAAACTGTTATTTACTTTAAAATTTGTATGTGAAATCTTATTGGTACTATTTATCTTTATTTTGGAATAGGAGTGTAAGTGATATTTATAATTTATGACTATCTTTACCTTCGATTTACAACTAATTGAGATTTTAATAAAAATATATTTTGAGACTTTTTGGACATCTCCCACTAAAAATTAATACAAGAATATTTTTAAACAAAATTACTAAATTTAGATAGATTATTTTTTATTTATTTATATGTAAAATCAACTTATATATGTAATTTTTTTTTTCTTACGAATTCGCTAATTTGATAGTATATAAGATAGGGGCATTTTTTTTTTAAAGTATAGGGGCAAAATAGAGAAAAAAAAGGGAGGGTTGAGTGGGTGCACAATGCAACACACAATGACATTTGGGGCACGTGTGGCACTTAGAACTGCATTTTTTTCTTTAACGAGAAACGGGCGAAAACGGACACACCAAAACCTTATTACAATTTAATATTTCCATCTGTATCCCCACTCTGGGGCAACTTCGTCCTCTCCAAATATTCCTTCAGCACTGAGTCATAACTCGTTCGATATGGTTTCCGAATCGGAACTCATCGGCCGCCTCCGCGAGTTCCTCCGTAGCTCCGACCTCAACACCACCACAACCTCCACCGTCCGCCGCCAGTTAGAGTCGGATTTTGGAATTGATTTGTCTGATAGAAAGGCATTCATCAGAGAACAGGTAGACTTGTTTCTTCAAAGCGTACAACAACAACAAGATGCTCAAGAAGAACCACAAAACGACGACGTAGAAGAACAAGTAGAAGAAGATGCGATTAAACCAGAACAAAGCCAAGGTTCTGGTTCAAAGGAAGATACAGAAGAAGAAGAAGAAGATGATGATGATGAAGATGGTAATGAAGAGGAAGAGGAGAAAAAAGAAAGACCAAAGCGTTCCAATAGTGTGAAGAAGAAGAAGAAGAATAAAGAACGGTTAGTCAGATTCTGTTTATTGATTATTATTATTATTAATATTATTATTCCTTCAAATTCGTTTCAGATTGCATTTTGATTTTCTTTGAATTTATTTATTTACTTGATTATGCATTGAGGACAAGTCAAAATGTGATTGACAGTTACCAATTTCTCCCTTTGAGACCATATTTAGGTCCATATCTAGATTCCTTGCCATTTTGCAATCAATTTTATGGCATCATCACCTAATTTTGTGTTTTGGATTTTAGTTTTATTTATTTAAGCTGGCATTCACCATTGTTCTAATGATATTTGTTCTAATTGTTGTTCTAATGGCAATGATAGTAATAAGTAGCACATGGCTTTGTTTTGAGATTGGGGTCCACTAGAAGACTATGGCTATGTTACGTTTACTCTTTATTCATCGGAAGTTTGTATAAAATTTATGTGCTTTTGAAGTTAGTGATGAGGTTACTTGCCTTGCAGGTTTTCATCAACAAAAAGTGTACATTTTTAGTTTCTTATACCAACAAAAGTGTGAAGTTTTAGCTCTTTTTTTAATGCATTTTCTTCTTATTCTTTGCTTTGCCAAATGATTTAATCTTTTATGGTTGCTTTCTCCTGCAGTAATGCCAATAACAAATCAAAGTTTAATTTTGATGGCCTCTCTGGCCTTGGCACTTGTTAAACTACTAAATGTTCTTTATTCCTCTTATACATGTTGATCACTCTGCTGTCGAATTAGCAATTTAGCGTACCTATTCCACAATGGTGGGATTGTGCTTTTGTTTTCTGCTCCATCATACCCTTTGACTTTTTAATTGTTGAATAAGAAGTGGATCTTTCTGTCATTTGACTTGTTTCCACCGATGCAGAAAGTTTGGTGAACCACTTTTGAGGCTTAAGCAAAACTAGCCTCTATTGCTGTAAATCATGTTTCCAAGTAATTCCTTGGAAACTTTTGATAACACTGTTGGATATACCAATCCCTTTAATTCAACATATGGTTAGTCAATTTAGCTAATCATTACTATGTTTGGATCCTTGGAGTGAAATTTTGATACTTATGCACTTGCATGATTGTTTGCAGGAGAAATGTTCCACATGTGGCCTTTTTAAGTTGTAAAACTCCAAGTTAAATTCCTTCGCTGCTCCAAACAATAAATAAACAAAATATCATGTAATTTTTTTTCTTCATATATTAGTCATTATGTTTATACATCCTATGTTGTCAATCGTGCCACTTTAGCACGGAATCATGGTGCGGAGTGCGTTGCCTTCTGCAGGGGCGGTTACCACGGCCGCAAATCATGCTGGAATCGCATCTGAGTTGTTAATCTCCTAAGATTTTTCTAGGCAAATATGTTTTGATGACCGGGGCAACTTTATTCAGACCACAAGGCATAGTTGTCTTTAGTTATAAAGTACAAAAAATAATAGACTTAAATTACAGGTTGATACGATGTTCTTGCTTGGACACCTTTCTGGAATGTTCTATTTAATTGTATAGTTCTGGAACCTCAAGGGTAATAAACCATAAAAAAATTAGACAGCAGGTGTTAAGATTTTGATTCTTCTTATAATGTCAATATTTCTGGCTTGATGAAAACTGAAAAATGAGAAAGAAAAAGGAATGAAAAAAGGAAAGAGAAAAAAAGAGAGGGGGGGATGAAATCACGAGACAGGCAAATTATAACCAAAAAGAGCTAAAGTTTAGTTAAATAAAACATGCCTATATTACATCCTTGAGAAAAATTATTAGAAATTTATCATTCATCAAAGTTTTGAACTACAAAACTGATGGTTTACATCACATCATTGGAATTGCTAAGAGTAATTTATTCCAGCTGCGTAGACTACTAACTGAACTTCATATTTGGTTGAAATTTGATTCCGATGTTTCCATATGGCTTCCTAGAACACACCATGACCTTCATACATTCAGGGCAACAAAGTGTCTGTATCTAAAAAAATTGAAGAGGAAAATATTTACAGAAAGTTTACAATCTTTTTTTTTTACAAGAAAGGTTGCAGTCTTGTTGATAGCCCATATAACCAATAACTTTTACTTCATAGCTAACCGGTCTGCATTAACCCAACAGCCATAAGAAGAGTTTTGTTCTCTTTTGGGAGCAAACATAAAATCTAAATAACAAATAATTTGAGAACAAATTGTCCTGTTTGTCTAAGCATATATTGATTACCGTGACATGAACAAATACCTAGTTGTAAATATTTCCTTTGGAGGAGGAACCCTTGTTTTAAAAGCTGCTGTTTTATCTTGTGCTTCAGATCAAACAAGTTGGGTAATGAGGTAGTAAAGAAAAAAGGCGGTGGCGGTTTTTGCAAATTATGTAGCCTGTCTCCACAACTTCAGGAATTCGTTGGAGCACCAGAGATGGCCCGAACCGAGGTATAATTTGTTCTTCTTCTTTTTCCCTCTTTTTTTATGAAAAAGTGTGGTAGAGAGAGGCTGCTCCAATACTAACAGTTAAGAATATCCAGAATTTCTTTCTTTAAAAGAGAATATGTGATGTAATTCTTTTTTCTGGCCTTATAGCATCTATTTATAATGGTGTCGTTAGGTTGTTAAGCAATTATGGGCCTATATTAGGGAGAAAAATTTGCAAGACCCAACCAATAGGCGAAATATCGTTTGTGATGAACCACTGCGGGCCCTTTTTGGTGTCAATACCATCAATATGTTCCAAATGAATAAAGTATTGACGAAGCATATCTGGCCACTGGATTCAGATGATGGTATGCTACTACAACCTTATTCTTCTTACTATTTTTTTGTTATTTCAAAATAAGATGTTGAATATTCTTTTAAATTGTTAGTTTTCTTTGTAATTTTTAAGACAAGACCCCTACCTTTTTAAAATTCTTCTAGGTATCTGTCATGTGATTGTAGGGGTTCTAATGCCTTGAAATTACAAAGTTGTCTTTTTGAGATTTATTGTCAAAGTAATTGTGTTTTGGATCCTCTTATAGGCGTGATATAATTATACTACTGCTTTGTCCACCAGGCTATATGTTGCATTATGAAAGAACTTCGACTGATTTAATGTATATTTTTCAATTCTACTTGTAACTTTTATTTGATGACACCGCAAATAATTGCTTCCCTGTTTTATTCGTGTAGTCAATTTTTTGTTGACAATTTTGAATAGAAGAAAACGTTGAACTTCATTTCTTGATATAGTTGTCCCAGTGAAGAAGTCGGCACCAAAGGAGAAGCAGAAGAAGCAAGAGAGAGAAGATGGTATGATTTGTTATTTTTCTAACTGATCAAAGCCCCTTCCTGCATATTATAGTTCTATATTATCAGAAATCATTTCACACACATAGTTACTGGATAAACCTTTTTTTGGTGAAGCTATGGTACATGGTTGTAATTTTTCTGTAGTAAATTATATATACCATGTTTCCTGTGTCTTTACACTACTTCAATGACAGATTCAGATGAGCCGCAAAGAAAAGAAAAACGGCAGAAAGGAGGAGGAAAAGGTTTTCTTGCTCCACTTCAGCTATCTGATGCCCTAGTGAAGTTCCTTGGTACTGGAGAAAGCGAATTATCAAGATCTGATGTGATTAAAAGAATGTGGGATTATATAAAAGGAAACAACCTTCAGGTTTGTTATTATTACTCTAAATTGTCCTTTGCCATATATGTTGCTTAAATAAAGCTTAGATAATTCTATACATGTTTAAAGCTTGAAAAGTCATTCAAAATTTGTTCATTGGGGTACTCAGTTGGAGTGCAATTGGAAAAGGTGCAGGGCTAAAGATGTAACTTTCTTGGTCATGCACAACCATGCATCATTTTTAAATATTTATGTTTTTCAATGTAAGGTTGTCAACATAACCCAACCAATCCTCTTATTTTCCGAACTTAAGACCAACTATGTAAAGAAATTATAAGAGACCAAAAAGTTGAAACTTATCTAACCAATGTTGTTCAGATTCTTTCTTTGATCAAATTATTATCGCGGTGACCATTTTTTTTCTTAATCGTAAGGTTGTACACTTTTTCTGACCAATGAATTTCTTAATCACCAACTTATTGTGTTTGTACATGCTAGCTAAAACAAGTTGAATTTCTGTTTGGTTTGCTTTGTGAAGGATCCTTCTGACAAGAGGAATGTATTATGTGATGAAAAATTGAAAGAACTGTTTGATATTGACTCCTTCACTGGCTTCACTGTATCAAAACTGCTGGCTCCTCATTTCATAAAGACAGAGCAGTGAGTCGTTTGCACATTGTTATGAGGTGGAACATGGAAAATTTGGCTAATTTTGTTTATTTGTCAAATTGGTTTTGGAAAGCCTTCTATATGTAACTTTTCAGCATGATCTGCCAACAGAAAGAATAGGAATTAGTGTAATGACAGATTTTCAGTGAATTTTTCTCAAAGAATTTAACTTATATGACCATTTATCGTTTTTTAATATCATGTTTTGCCATTTGGCAGTGGAAATTTTTGTATATTTTTAGTTCCCGAAGCTGCAAGGACAATGTTGACTCCATATTCTACTAACGAATTTGTTGATAGTAGGAGGTAATGTGAATTTTAATACATAAAGAAAAGTAAGCGTTGCTATTCGATGGACTTAAAATTTAGATTATTCCATCTATATAATTAGGAAACCTATTATATAATCGCTATATTATATTATAAGTTGAATTAAAAGGGTCATCCAATTGGAGATGATGACCAAGTCATCAATCCCCGTTTGGCTAGGAACTTGAACGAAGTCTAGTATACTGAAATAAAGTTGATGATTTTGTTTTCTGTTTTTTTAATTACGGGTGATGATTCTTGTTTTAAGCCTCTTCCCCCAATAAAAAAAGGATAAGTACTTCAAAGTTTTTTTAAATAATAAAATACTTCAAAGCTTGATACTTACAATGAAATAATACTGTATTAAAATATTGGTTTGCGAAAAAAATAAAATAATGTTGGAAATTATCAATTAATTTAAAATTTGTTTGAAAGGGACCAATACGGTGTTTTGCATAAGCCGATGTTTGTGTTTCTTAGCTATTTAGCTTTTAAATGGTCTAACTTAAGGAATTAATCTCCATGTATAAGTACATTTTTTGTTTGGTTCAAATTCGAATCCGAGACATGGTATTAAATTTAAAATTGTATACTAATACCTTTAGTTTAACAACAACAAAAATCATTTAGAAGTTTATAAATGAAATCCTTTGCTAAAGTATGCTTTGAAGGAGATGTTTTGTAAGTGAATCAATATGTGTATTCATAGCTTATCTTCCTCTCGTTTTCTGTGTCGCTGTAATTTTATTCAAGAAAGAATGGCAAACCATTGAGAAAAACACAATTCAAAAGTATTACTTATTATTGTAGGTCAATTTCACGTTAATTAGGTTGCAGATTAAGAAAATCAACAAATACTAATGTTCACGATACTTATCATATAGCCGTCTTAGCTCAGCTGGTAGAGCGCGTGGCTTTTAACCACGTGGTCGTGGGTTCGATTCCCACAGACGGCGAAAATTTTGTTTTTTATTTAATTTTTAATCTGCTTTCATTAAATATACTTTTTCCTTTCACTTTCACTAATACCAAACAATCAATTAACCATCTTATTTTCTTTTCACTCCCTTTCTTAATTTTATTTTCTCTCTATTTTTTTATTCTTCCATCACATCATCAATATATTACTTAACTTTTTTTATTTTTTGTTTACACATTATTTTCATATTTAAAAATGTAAACTATTATATATATGTATATATATATATATATATATATATATATATATATATATTAATATTGTTATAAATTTCCACATTCACATCTCATTTTTATGTAGGATATTAACGTGATTTAATAAACTCATGTTGTCCACATAAAGAAAACAGATGTTGTCTACATAAATTAAGTTTTTGAGAAAAATAAATATTGCAGGCAAGGCTAATGGCTATTTCTGATAAATTTTGCAGGCGTTTTTGCCAGTACAGTTACACATAGAGTGATGTCCCCATTATCTTCATTTCATGTTCCCTTCCAATGATTGCCATGTTCTTTAATTTCTCATGCCCAATTAGCCAAACCGTTCAACGAACATATCACTACTATGGTGGATGAGGAAAGGAAGAGAAAAGTAGAGACTAAATTATTTTAGAGGTGCCTAATGGCTATGCCTATGGCATCCTAAAATTGTGAACACTAAAGAAAAATCTGTCTTATATATTATAGACAATTTTGAAAAGAAAATTGTCGTAATATTTTTCTTGCTACCACTATAAAATGTTCTATTAACATTTTAAAATACATTAAATTAAAGGAGTACTTTTGAAGTTGACTAAATTATACAACAATCTTAGCATGAACTAAAATTAAAATAGTATGGTGTTTCAGACTTGAGGTCGGACCAATCGGAATATTAGCACCGTATGTGGGAACGAACCCACATGAATCTCAGTTACACAGCTGACAGACCCTTTAACTTCGATTGGTGACAACATCGCCTGATCATCGACGTTAAAAGTAGTTTATAAATTACTCTAAAAAATCTTAGAGACTACTAGTACTTTGATTTCTTTACAGAAGAATATGGGTAAATTGGAGGTTAGATGCTAAATGAATGTATATCCCTAGTCTTCTCTGATCACCTGAAAATCTTGTGTAGCATCATATCTATGCGGATCTATTTCACAGGACGAAGAATCTGTCCTTTTTCCATGTAGGTAGAAAGAAAACAGGAAAACATATTAAGACGTTGAATGCCATTGTTTTAAAACCTTATTCTTCAACAAATAACTTTTGTAGTTACTGAATGAGAATATCTAGTATTCAATAATCACATTAAATAGTTTCAATCATTTGTAAAAAAAAAAATTGATATGGATTTCTCAAAAAATAGTCTAAGGTGAACTTTTACTATTTTTAATAAATAATTTATAATAATAAAATTTAGAGTATACTAAAATTATTTTAGTTCACGTTTAGACCGGTTCTATATATATTAAATAGTCACATAAAAAAATACAATTTCTTTTTATACATTTTAAAAAACTAATATTTATTATATTTTTTTTCTATCAAATGCTAGTACTTTTTTTAATTTTAAATAATAGTAATATTTTAATAGCCCACTACTTTAAGTTGTTATTTATATGAGAATATTTTTTTTATAAAAAAAAAACAAAATTTAATTTAATTTAATTTTTTTCTTTATTATTGAGACATATTTTTATGACATATATACAAGTTTATATTATTAATCACTTTGAATATTTCATTAACCATTAAAATATAAATTATTTACTATTTATTTAACATATATCTCATTAATCAATGTAAAATGCAAAATATTAATCATTTGAGTATTATAATTTAGTGGTTAAAAAAATACTTTAAAATGGTTTAATCATGTATTTTAGTGATTAATGAGATATAAATTAAAAAAATTATTGATGACATAAATTTTAGTGGTTAATGAAAGATTCAGTGTTATAAATCTATAAATTTTGTTACAAAAGTGTTTTTAGTTTTATTTTTTTAAAAAGTTTTGAAGAAAAAAATTTGCAAAAAATATTGAAAAAAAAAAAGACCAATACACCGTAGATAAGGTGTCTATGTCTAACTAGAACACTTGTTAAAAATAAATTTGAAGTAAAAAATGTTACTTTTTACAATTTCAAAATTTAAATTATACAACAAGAATATTTTGTCTACGTTTAAATTCTTAATCAATCACTTCGGAACAAAAAGAAAAATCCTATATAAGTTGCTATCCATCAACAGTGCGGATATGAGACATAAAAATATAGTATGATATATACTATAAATCTATATGACAAAGACGAAAACAAAGGCACAATCGATGGCTCTCAATACTCGTACGAATATGAATGAAATGAATAATAAGGAAAAAGGAATTAGGACATTTCCTCTTTCACGTTTGTCTTTGCAGTTTGCACAACATAAACTAGACCAGCCAATCACCATAGCCAAAGAATCCTTATCTTCATTCAACATCACCGATTAGGTTATTTTTATTTATTATATTACACGAGAAAAATTAGATAATGAAATTAATTTATGTAAAAAATACACATGCATATGATGCGTTGTCACATGCGCCTGTCATACTAGTAAATCGTATAAAAGCTCATCATTATTATAGTGAAACATGTTTTACATGTTACTATATATAAAGAGTTTAAAGAGACGACAATCGTTTAATTGATATATATGAATTTGTGATATTATACTATACAATATAGTTATTTATATTTTGTTGACATAGTAAATTATTCTTAATTAGTTGTCATTAAAAAATAATTTTATAGAATATCTTTTAAATGCATATATAAATTAAATTTATATTATAGAACATCTTTTTTAATACTAAATTTATATATTTAAGGTAAAATTACACTGCATTTTTTTTTTACATGTAATATTTATACCATGCCATTTTTTTTTCTTCTGTTTGAGTCATTTTTTTTTATATATTACTAATTTATCATTTATCTTTTAACATGTTGACACAGTTATCATTTAATTACTTTTTTCAGTGGTTTAAGTATTTTATCTTTCAATATGCTTACAAAATTAATTTTTTAAAACGCAACGCGTAATTAAAATAGTTGAGTAGCAAGTCCATGTATGATTATTACTATTAATACTTTTTCAATAAAAGAACAGAAAGAAATAAACACATTTAATTACTCGAGTTTTTCCAACTCAGAAAAAATATATATCAACATTCATCCTTTTGATTTATTATCTTTCATCAACATTAAAATAAAATTATTAATAATAATTTTATATGAACTTTCGATCAACATTTTGAATGACACATTAACGTTTTTAAAAGATTATTTTGTAAATATATTAAAAAATAAATGACTTAAACGAGAGAAAGAAAAAATTAATAAAGGATAAATATATAATATTTTAAAAAATAAATAATTATTTTATAAATATTTTAAAAGATAAATGACACAAATAAAATAACAACAAAGATAAATGATATAAGTGTTACACATAAATAATATTTTTACTATGATATAATGTTTAGGCCATTTTTGTCGTGTAAAAGTTAGAGTATCCCTATATATACTCTCATATAATAATATTTTTGCTTATAAAAAAACATGTAAATATATAAATGACTCATTCATAGTATAATTTTGACTGTATTTAATTAACTCATATATCCTCATAATTTATTTCCTTATAATTATAAGTCTAGTTATAAAATGTAAATTTAGTATTGTCAAAGAATATATTGGTTATGTTTGAGTTTATAGGACATGCGTGATTAATAAAAATTAATTTTATATTAATATTCAACAAAAAATTCATATTTTATTACTTTATACAATCAATTGAAAAATAGACTCATAAAAATGAAATAACATGAAAAAATAATAGACAACTATCGAATATCTATGTATTCAATAATTGAATTAATCATGGTTAATTAACAATTGTTTCGACAGGAATTTAAACTCAAATTTTGCTAAATAATTTGTCCTATATATCCACTTAAAGTGAATCAGTTGGTTGCTTGTGTGCATGTTTTGTAAACACTGTTTATTTTATGTGAATGGTAGTGGGGGCACAAAACATGATAATGTGCAAACATTAGTAAAAAAAGATAACGTGTAAATAATTAATAATAATAATAATAATAATAATATATTGGAAAATTATGGGACGGTCCAAAAACGTGTCAATGGTGAAACAATGGAATCCAATCTAGAAATGGAATCCCACCCAAGTGGTGTTTAGTGCGTTTCATAAATTCTGGAAGCCACGATTAACAATAACTGGTAGCAGACGAGGACGACCACAAAACCGTATACAAGAATCTCACCGTTCATCAAAAGTTGTTCCAAGCCACTTGTTGTTTTTTCTTTGGAGGAGACAATTTGTTTTTTAGTAATAAAATTGAATATTTGAGATTCTTATTAGGCCATTACCAATCATCATGTTGATAACCATTAAAATTTTGAAAATAAGGATCTTGCACGTGATAGACATACCTTATCGAGCTTCATTTTGAGAAATTGTTTAACAAGTGACTTAATTTTTTTTTAAAATGACTATTTGTTTGGAGAAGCCACTTAACAAATTTTTTGGCTTGTGACCATCAAGCTCGAAATGAAAAAGCGCTCTAGCCAATTGTTGAGAGTAGGGATGATAATAGGCTAGATCTACATCACGGGCCTATAGCCTGACCTACTTATAGTCTGACCTGATTTGGTCTATTTAATAAAAGGCTAGGCTTAGACCATTTTTAAAGTCTATTTATTTAAATAGCTTAGACTCAAGCTTATAAAAAGCCTATTAGGTCTGACATACCGGCCTATATATATTTTATTATTTATTAATATTATTTATTATTATTATATTAATAATATTATTTCCTATTTTAAATTCTATCAATTAAGCAATTACTCAGTAAACATTCCGTATTCAATAGTTGTTTCATATTCGGTAGCATTCCATATTTGGTAGCTGTTCAATTAGTCAATCACCCAGTAGTCTTCCATATTTGTTTAAAAGTAGGGATGATAATAGGCTAGATCTACATCACGGGCCTATAGCCTGACCTACTTATAGTCTGACCTGATTTGGTCTATTTAATAAAAGGCTAGGCTTAGACCATTTTTAAAGTCTATTTATTTAAATAGCTTAGACTCAAGCTTATAAAAAGCCTATTAGGTCTGACATACCGGCCTATATATATTTTATTATTTATTAATATTATTTATTATTATTATATTAATAATATTATTTCCTATTTTAAATTCTATCAATTAAGCAATTACTCAGTAAACATTCCGTATTCAATAGTTGTTTCATATTCGGTAGCATTCCATATTTGGTAGCTGTTCAATTAGTCAATCACCCAGTAGTCTTCCATATTTGTTTAAAAGATAATAATGAGTGTGTTTGTTTCAGAAAAAAAAAAAATATTATTTGACACAAAAAAATATTTTTTAGGGTTTAAAGGATGTTTGTTTCATATTTTTTAAAAATTATTTTAAATAGGCTTCCAGGTCAGACCAGACTTTTAAAAAGGCCATGCCAAATCGGAAAAAAAACCTATGATAGGCCGTAGGCCTAAAAAGTAAATCGTAGGCCAGACTAAGGTCTTTAAAAGTCTGGTCTGGTCTGACCTATTCACACCCCTAGTTGAGAGTGTGACTAGCTAGCATAAAATTTTTTAACTTACTCAAGAAATTAAAATGAGTAAATTTTAATTCAAGAAATAAATTAAAGAAAATAAAATACTATTAAGGACTTAATTTAATAAGAAAAATTTAAAGAGAAAAAACACAAAATATAGAGTATCTTTATTTGAAAGTACAGACTTAAGAACAACACTTATGTTTATTTAAATGCATAAAAATGTCAAACATTATGTACAATAAAAACTCTTAATTTATATTTAGCCCACACACTTTTGACCAAATGGATAATTTAATTCATTTGTAGAAAAAATAGATAAATATTTTAAAAGCCACGTGTCAAATAATTAGATGTAACAAATATATATCTTAAAAATTATGTTTTTAACTTCTCAAAAAATTAAAAGTTAATTTTTACAAATAAAAATTTCTACCTTTTAATACTAAAAAAGACACCTATGAACAAATAAAAGAATAACAATTATATTATTTGAACGTATTAGAAAAATTAACATCGTATATTTACATTGTATATTAATAAGTATGAATTTCGATCTTGAGGTAGACGAAAAAATACTACAATAGAAAAAATAATATAAAACACCAAACATATGATTTTAATATAAAAATTTATGTAATAAAAGAATGATGCCAAAGAAGAGAGAGAATAGTGATGATGATTCAAGGATGAGGTGCTGTAGTTGGAATGACGAAAGTACCCCGAGTTTTGAATGAATTAATGAGTGGATATATCAGTCAGGTCAACTATGAATGCTCCTTGGCCAACGAAGAAAAGAATCTTCAGAAAAGCACATCAATCAACTCACAATTCACAAAATATTTTTATTCAATAAAATAAATTATTACATTTTCGCCGCGTTAAAGTACGGAATCCAAAGATTCCCGGTTTCGGTTCCCACATGCCCATGACAGCTTGTGTAACGTTTACAACACAACTTACGGCATCTACAACGGTAAATCATTAAATGGATTATTCTTGCAGCTGGTCGGATCAAATACAATAATTAGGTTATTTCATTATTTTATATATATAAAAAAAATTAAAGAATATTAATATTATATTTTCAATATATATTATAATTTTTTTATTAATTGAAATTTACATGATTCACTTTAAATTATAAATCTTTTAATTTTGTTGAGACTTATACGTTAATTTTAAATGATAAAAGAGAATGAGTTAAAAAATATATCAAAATGTGTTGTTAGTATTATTAAAAAAAAAATTATTAAAGAAAACCATTTTTATTAAATTATATTTATTAGATACTGATAAATTATCAATATCATAAATATGTGAAAGATATTGTATTAAAAATTATGCAAATAATATTAATTAATTAGTACAATAAAAAGTTCACTAAAAATTAAAAGAGTCATTCATATTGTGATAAGTTTTTTTTACAAAGTAATTAATTATTGTAGTATGAAGAAAATATTAATTGTATATTTTGATTATATAATTATTTTAAAAATCAAAATGTTAATTCTATATATATATATATATTAGTGTGGTGAAGACTTGTGACCAAAGTCTTGTGACTATAGAAGACTTGTTCACCTTAAATATATCTCTATTTAATAACAAGTTAAAAAGTCATTCTCATTATGCATTACTTCTTCTTGGTTTAAATATAAATGACTTTGTTAAACAAATAAATACAAATAACTTTGGATCAATAAAATTTAGTATAATGTCCTATATTTTAAATTAAATATATCAATTTTTATTGATATAAAGTTCATTATATTTAAAATTAAAGGAGCATGATTTGTGGTGTTTATATAAAATAGTGATTATGAAAATATTATCTCTTCGACAAAATTCACTTAATAAATTGTATTAAAATACACATTATTGAAATTTTAATGGTATGAAATTATTGACGGACCGATCTAATAATTTTTCTTGTGATGGTGAGTTGAAGGAATTAAGTATCTATTATGTATTAAAATTTAATAAATTATTAAATGAGTTGTGTGTACATGTGGACTCATTTAAACACCTAAGTGGATGACCTCCATTATGGATAGTCACTAAGCTGACTATAATGGTACGTAAGAAGACCAATAGCAAATAACTCAATTTTTTTAAAAAAGTATTAAGGCCCATAAATATTTGCATCTGACCCTCGTAAAATAGTTTAAATTTTTTTAAAAAGTATTTAAGGTCTAACTTTTAAGATTAAAACTACAATATGTTGGATATTCTCCCTTGGATTGTCATAGTGTCTATTTGATATTTTAATGTGTTTGTTAAAATTGCAATAGACTATTAATAAGTTTACAAAAGTTACACTAAAATTACGGTGACTCGTTGTAATTTTACTAAACTAACATGATACAAAACATGCATTTAGTGTATTCGTTATACGTTGTTGAAAGGTTTTTTTTTTTTTTTTAAAAAAAGTTGAAAATTCATATTTCATTTCATTAATAATAAGGTGTTCAATGCAAAAATATTTCTACTCAAATTTAGAAATGAGGTGGAGATATGACCACCTTAGCAAAAACATGAGCTCGCAGCCTTATTCACTTGTCTTTTACATAGCTCAATATGAAAGTTTACATAAAAAGAAGTAAATGTAAATTTACAATGTTTAATAATATCCCATAATTCAATAGTGTTAGGCGTTGGAGAGCAAAAAGTATCAAATACCATTTTTGAAGCTCATATGCCCTACCTATAATTGGTGCACCCAATCAAGAGCCTGAAATAACCCAATGGCCATACCTACATGAATTGCACAATGAGGTGTGAACCATTTTGTTTTTGCGAATACAAATTCTCCATGTTCATTTTGTATACACATACAAATATTCACGTTAGTTGTATGAGCCGAGAAGGACACACTGACATTGCATATCATTGTACTTGCTTCTGGTTTCCTCCAAGCAATTATTGGTGGATCCATTTGCATAGGTGATGCGTAGAGTCAAATAGAGAGGTGGTGAACAAAATGTTCTAGAACTTTACAAATGCATTGTTGAGAGTTGATTTTCAAGAAATTGAATTTAAACGAATTAAATTTAATTAAAAGTGAATTTAATTTAAATTAATTTATGTTTAAATATATTAATATAAAAGTACGTGACTTTTATCAATTCATGTTGTTTAAATAATTATGATCAAAATAATTTATTTTGAATGTACAATTATCAAAATGAGTTTTAATGAGTATTTAAAACTAGATTTCATTTTTATTTTAGATAATTATTAAAAGTTATGTTGCAATCTTGAATTTAATTGTTTACATAATATTATATATTTTAAAGAAAAATTCATATTATATTATAATTTTTTTACAAAAATTAAATAAAAATCTGATAAAAAAAAGTATATTAGGCATATGTCCCAGTTGAAAATTTAAATTCAATTTACAAATTTAAAATCAACATTTTAAAGAAATAATATAAAACAATCAAATAAAATATAAATATCATTATTGTAGAAACAGCATGGTTCACCCATATAAAATATATAAATTATAAAATAATTGTCAATAGAAACGTAAAAAATTTAACTATAATTGCTACTTTGTCTTAGACACCTCTAATCCATGCACAAAAAATAGAAATAAATAATAATTTTCACATTAATAATGTACTTAACGTTCTCAAAATAATTGTTGTATTTGCAAGAAAATTTTATTTTAAAATAATTGTCGCTTTTGGTTTATAGTATAACTTTAATTTTTTTTAATCAATTATATCCTCTAATTAATATTATATATATTACTCTTGATTTAGTATCCTTCAATTTTGTATTTATGATATTTGGAATCAATCAATGGTTTATAATAATAGTTTGATAAAATTATTTTTCTCGCTTTCGTTTATCATTTTTTAATCTTAGAAGATAATGTAAATTCCACTATACTTAATTTACATAATTATCGGGTCATGAGTTTAAACTCAGAATAAGACATTTAATCTAATAATATCGACATTTGTCCGTTGAACTATAACTTAAAAATCATATACCGTATTTTCTTAATTTGTGCCAAACGTTAATATGTAACAATTATTTTGGATTTACATGGTATCAATCCTGTACATTGTATTTTCAAAATTACTGTTCACTTAACGTTAAGAGATATAATTGAATAGCATTTTAAATATGACCACTAATATAAAAAAATAAACATCTTAAATAAAAGTAAAAAAAAATCATTTAATAAAAAATACAAATTCAAAATTACAATTTTTTCTTATAAATGAGAAAACAAATCTCCAACTAAAGAAAAAAATTATTTAAAAAATAAATATGTATTCAAATGTTTAAGCAAACCAGTAAAACATTAAAAACTAACAAAGTTAATACTACTAATAAATCTTTTTATTTGTGTAAAAGAAAATTTATTGTGATGATTTAGTGAATTGAGATTCTATACTTAGAGATGGAAGTAGAAATAAAATTAATTTTAATAAATATATAAAATAAATAAAATATAAAATTAAATTAATGGTCGATCGGTTTAGAGAGAGATTTTACTCTCTCTATCCTTCTTTATAAACATTTTTTTTTACTTATTTAAAAGAATATAAAGTAAGTTTAATGTTTCTATTTTATTTGTTGATATTCCTAAAATACTATTTTGTACATAAATATATTCAATTTATCTTTTCATCTTTTTAAGGTAAAGGAATACATAGTTAATAAGAGGTGTTTTTAGGAATTAAAGATAGTTTATAATTAGGGATAATTTTTTTCTCTCCAAATTGGTGCTTATAATTAAGTACAAATAAAGTAATAATTGTTGAGTTTAAATATAATTTTAATCATATATCTTTTATTTAATATTTATTTTAGTTATTTATTTTTTATTTTTTGATTTATTTTCATCTTTTATCTTTTATAAGTGATCTATTTTAGTTAATTATTTCATAATCACTATAAAAGATATTGTAATATATATTTAGTCAATTAAATTCTTTCTAACAATTATCAATATTTGTCTATTATAATATTCTTTAAAAAATATATATTTAACTCAATAATAAATTTGCATTTGATAAAACTCTTCTTGTATGTTTTGTAATATGTATAACTTTTTTGAAAAGAATGACATTTTTGTGATTTATTTGTATTTTCATTCAAAATTATACATCAATAATTTACTATAATAATTATCATACAATTGTTAAAAAAAATTATAATTAAAATTATTTTTATAAAAATAAAAGACAAAAAATTATAATAAAAAAATTAAATATTTAGTAAAAGATAAATAAAAAATATATTTAAGGTGAATTATTAATTATTAAGATTGAGCGTTGAAAAGAAAAAATAGAGAATTAGGTGTGCAAATGTGCATATTTGGGTGTGAGTGGGACAAAGACGCGACGACCCGAATGCGCGCACCAAATCTTTTTGTCATGAATCTTCATTTTTTTAATTTCTCTAATTTATTTATTTATTTATAAATAAATGAATCTCTATCTCCTTCTTTACACCTTCGTTTTCACTTCCATTGAATTCAGAGTATATGGTGGTAGAAACAAAACCACACTTTCAAACAATAAAAAACATCATGGAACTGAACTTGGATTTGACTTTGTCCTCTGTCCCCAAAACCGTTTCTTTTTTCCTCAACGGCGTTTCTCAAACCAAAGACATTTCTCACAAACTTTCCATGCTTGATGATTTAATTCAGAGATTTGAAGAAGAACTCAAAAAGGTGGTAGCTTTCAAACGTGAACTCCCTCTTTGCATTCTCCTCGTAAACGATGGTTTGTCTCACTTTTCCTATATACTCTTTTTCTTCTCATTTTTTCTTCTTGTTGAAGGTGACCTATGTAGCATCTCATACCTCTAATTGAAAGTGTGTATTTACATTTAATTAATTTATATTTTTAAATTATTATCAGTATCGAAGTTTTAATTTCGTGTGCGTGCTTCATAGCTGTTGATTGATATACTGTTTTTTTTTTAATTATGTACGCAGCTATAGTAAGATTGAAAGAAGAAAAAGTTCGGTTAATGGGAATTAAAGATCTAAATTATGAAGGAAATGAAAATGGAAATGGAAAAGGATCCTTAACAGTGGTAAAAGAAAACTGTGATGATAATAAGAAGAATTGGTTGAGTTCATTTCAGCTATGGAACACTGAAAAAAAATCGGTAATTATAAATTTTTTATTGTAAATTACTCTTTTTATTTTATTTTATTGAATTGAGATAAAATTTAAAGTGGTTTTATTTTTTGGTAGAAGAATGAAGATGATAATGATAAGAGCAATGGTGAAGGGGTATTTGGGGGATTTAATGGAAATTCGTGTGTGTCATCGAAAGGGGCTACTCAAGTTCCAAGCTTTAGTTTAGTGAGTACTCCAGTGTCTGAAGTGAGTAATGGAAATTTCAAGAGTGGTGGTGGTGGTGGTGGTAGTTCTGCTTCTTCTTTGCTACAGAATAATCAACCTCAGCCACCACAACCTTTGCAGCAGAATCCTAGGAAACAAAGGCGATGCTGGTCGTCGGAGCTTCATCGTCGATTTGTTGATGCTCTTCAACAACTTGGTGGAGCACATGGTAGATTGTTTTTGTTCTGATTTATTCTTTTTCTTGTTCTTGATATACTTATTATGAGGAAAAGGATTTTTCTTAGTCTCTATTTTATTTTTGATTTTGGATCCCCTACCGCTGTTGTATTGTATAACAGTTGTAGATGATCATGATTCTCTGCATTTGTGAAATATGTGCATTCAGTGTAGTTAATCGAAATATGTTGTTGGATTGAGATTAGATAGTTGTATGAATGTAACATACTTGTTGAAATTCAAGCTGTCTGATCTTTATCAAGATCAAAATTACAGGAATCCAATTATGATGCGTTGGGATCAAGATGACTTGCAGTTTTAATCCCTTCACATTAGAATTATGGAATTCCTGTAGTTTCGACAACTATTTGATCAAGATTGGACTATGCAAATTTTAAGTTTGGTTTTGATTGGATGGCTTTAGCTTGCTTGATTACTACATGCATTTTGTGAATGCAGACTGAACATATGGGGTGTAAAGCTAATTGGTTTTTTTCTTTTGTAGCAGCCACTCCTAAACAAATTAGAGAGAAGATGCAAGTGGATGGATTAACAAATGATGAAGTGAAAAGCCATTTGCAAGTGAGTAATAGTATATTTTATATCAAATACCAAACCATCCATGATTCATTAATATCATTGTCAATTTGAGTTTAAATTTCAGTATACTCTGTCAGTGCAAAAACTTACATTGTCAGCATATCACAGTCAATTATGTGTATAACTTAAAAAAATAACTATGATAAAAATCAAATGTATTTAATGATTTTGACGATTGTGATTAATTGACAAAGCAAAAAGTCTCTTTATTATGTCATGTCAAACAACTTATTTAGTAGTAAATGTTGTGGTTATGCAGAAGTACAGGCTTCATGTTAGAAGATTCCCAATTTCTTCAATTGAGGAAGCTAATAAGCTAGCCTTATATATGGCTCAAGATCAATGTGGAGGAGATATATCAAATTCAAAGGGAAGCTTATCAGAGTCTGTTTCACCACAGGGTCCTTTAACTCCTCTTCTCATTGGAGGATCTGTTGCAAGAAACAGTGTTGACGCAGAAGATGAACAATCAGATTGCAGAAATTGGAAAAGTGAGATCCAACATGAAGCTGATAATCACAGCCTCTAAATTTTTGCAGACAATATACATATTAATGTTATAATAAAACACATAGATGAAGACTGAGAATTTAACAACATAAAAATAATAGTATATCTAACAAAGAGAACAATAGAGAGATTAAGTTTTATGTCATATGTTATAGTTATTTTAGACTGTTCTGGAATCTGGAAAAAGCTGCTGATATATTTTGCAGAATTTTCCCATCTGATATTGAAGTAGTTTTTTGTTATTAATTTTTTTTTACGTTGATGTTTATGCTATTATAACTAGTACAGTTGAATGTAACTGTATTTTACTTTATTTTATTTATAGTACAATTTGCATAGATGAATTTTTATTTACGATCCGTGTTGTTGTTTGGCTTTTAAATGTTGGATTTTGTGTAAATGACACATTATGTTGGTATTCACCTTAAAAAAAGTTCCCATTTTGGAGATACCTGCCCAAAGACTAACTAAGTCACTAAAATTAGGATTTTAGATTAAAAAAAAAAGATTTATTTTACGAAGAAAAAACATCTAAAGTCCAAACTAAATAGTTTAAGATATTATTAATTATGTTACAAATTTATTTATTGTTATATGTTAGTTTAATTGGTAAAGTATAAGGTTTTGAGTTTTTGTCTATTAAATCAAATCTATATCACTATTTTGTCTTCTACATTTATACATTATATAATTTTGATAAATAATTAAAAATTAATTTTATTTTATATTTTAAAAATTATAAATGATGTCTACATCAAACCTTAATTGTGATATATATGTATAACCAATAATATTTTTTTATTATTAATTTTTGTAAGATTAAAAATTTTCATGTTATTATTTGATATTTAAAAATGTCTCAGTCTTGTAAAAAAATCTTCAATGTTAAAGGTGGTTTAATTTAGGCATATAAATTCATGTTTGGATGTTGCGATAATTGGAGTAACACTTCCATGAAAAGGTATAGAAATGCGAATTTGTGTAATGAAATTGTTGAGTGGACAAAATGCTTGTGTTGTTCTCAGCCATCCAAGTGCTATAGCCATCTTATTTTGGGATATATGTTGAAGACAAGAGAGAACAAGCTTTTGTGCTTATGGTTCTTTGATTATAAAGTGAAAAATCCGTCACGTACCCTATTCTTGATAGCATGAGAATATTAACAGATATATTTTATGGAAATGTAAAAGTGCTTTTGAGCATTTTGGCTGGATCTTGTTAAGGATGACACATAAAGTGTCACAATATTTCAAGCAGCATATATATCACTTGTCGTTTGTCATTTTTCTTTTTTAAGTAATAATCTAACTTTGTAGTATTCTTTTTCAGCATTGTTATTCAATCCTAAGAATATCTCTCACAATTTTTCATAAAAAAAATAAGTGTTTTCTTCTCCATTCTCCTATATTTTCAATTATACATACGGATAAAAATTTGGAGGTTTTGAGGAAAATATGAAAGAAAAAAGAAGTTAAAAATATGGTTGTTTCTCTACTCTTTAATACTTATTTAAAATATGCAAAAACACAGCTAGATTTAAAGTTTTAATAAATTATTAATTCTATTTTTCATTACTGAATTGGAAATTTGTGCTATCAAATTTTGAAATTTAATTTCCTAAACTTCGAAAGTTAAAAATCTTTCTCGTAAATTTGAAATTTAATTTCCTAAACTTCGAAAGTTAAAAATCTTTCTCATAAATTTGAAGTGAAGTGAAGCTGGAACTAAAACTATTAAAAAGTCTAACTTTAGTTTTTAAGCCTCAATATATTTACTTTACATAATATTATAATATTAGGCCTCAATTATTTATTTTACATAATATTGCTAATAATTTTTGAATAAACAACTTTTTTTAGTCTCTATATATGTCAAGTACCTAACTTTTGAATATATATATATATATATATTTTTTTTTTTCTTTTTTTTTCTTGTTAATAATTTTATGAATTATATTATTGATCAATAATTTTTTTTAAAGTAAAGTAATTAACTAAAAACAATTTTGAAAATTTATGATCAACAAAAAAAATATATGTATATGCTTAGCACGTCTTTATAATTTTAACATATTTAAAAATTATTATAACATCATTTGATTAATGAAATCCGTTGTTTATGCAAAATCTTTAATACTATAGCATTAAAGAAAAGGCATCTGATCATTTTAACAAAAGGCCTAATTTAAATCTCTTTACTTGCAGCAACACACAATTCCTCTAAAAGTTTATTTTAGGCCTGATTTACTTTTGAGCCAAACTTGTATTAGTTTAATTTTAACCGTCCATTTTTATTTTTTTTTCTGCATTATCTTATTCAAGAATTTTCTTGAGTTTGAGACGATTATCACTTCTTTATGAACCACTTCGTTCGATGTAATGTGATATCACAACAATTGAATAAAATTACAACTCCAATTCAATACCTTTTTAAATATTAATTTTACTAATTGATTTGCTTTGTGTAGCAATAATTTTACAGTAATTATACACGTAAATGAGTATAATAATTAAATAAATAATATTTTTTATATAAATTTGTTTTTTATTTTAAAAGTTATTTGCTTATCAACTTATTCATCTCTTTTGTTCTCTAAGCCAACACTTGATATAAGCCAACGATTTAAATTTAAAAAATCTTGTCATTTTTCTCTTTTTCATTTTTGAGAAGCCTTTATGCAAAATTAAAACACTCTCAATCTTTAAGATCTACGAATCACTCCTTCAATTTGATCCAATAGATGAGATGTGATATTATCTGAGATGAAATCTCGGTCCTTGAAACTATCAACTCTAACCTAGCTTTCATCATACCTTGAGTGTGTTAGCTTTACAGAGTTGTTGATTGGATCGCAAGAAAACATAAAATGTGTTTGATATTTACATGAAATGAATTGCTTTATTGATTGAATAGACTAGCTGTATATACATGACTTTATTCATATTCATTATAACTATTTTCTAACTAACTAACTAATTGAATGGTTAGTTAATTATTATAGATAATTAATATTTTACTTGAATTACAAGTTATCTAACAAAGTGTTTTTTTCTCTTCTCTTGATCATTTGAATTTTTATTTCTTTCTCTTTCGCTTTTTGATTAAAAATATTAAGGTGAATATATGTACTCTCATTTCAAAGAGATTATTGAGGACTCAAGTGTACAGTATGTTAAACACAAATTTTATCATACTCAACTATGTGTATGTCATATGCTCACCCTTTTCTCTTGTATAAAACTAAATAATTTCTCTCTACCAAATCATGTGTTTAGAAGCAAAGAATCAAAGGAGAAAGTAAAATGAATAAATAAATAAAAACACATTTTTCTAACTTTTTCCTCTTTGGAACAACATTTGACAATTCAACAAAACAAAAACATTTGATAATGGGAGAAGGGAATAAAAATGCAAAGCCCATGATAAAAACCAATTTTCCCAAATTGAGAGGAAAACTAAGATTGTGTTTAGTCAGTGGAGAGAAAGGGAGGGAAGATAATATTTTAATACTTTTATGTTTAGTTTATTTTTTAGGAGAGACGAGGAAGTCAAAATTTCTTATAGAATTTATTTTGTTCTTTTCCATCTTGGAGTTTTGAAGGGAAGGGGATGCATTCCCTATAACTAAAACAATATTAAAAGTTCTTCAATTTCTTATAAACCAAACACAAAATCATTAAAAATATTTTTTCTCTCCTATTTTGAATCAAACATGTATCTACTCCCCCTCTTTTTCTTTTCCTCCCTTGATAAAACTATCTCCCTTCCCCAAAACCAAAAGAGATGTAAAACTAACTCAATAGTTAATTAGCTACAAACCAAAAGAGATATAAAATCAACTCAATAATTAATTAGCTACACCACCTCTTTTTGTTACATAATTACACAATGTCTACAAAGAAGGATTGGTATTTGTTTTGTTTTTTAACATATTAACATCAATTAATAGGTTAAAACAAAATATAAAAAATTTAATTGTAATTTAAGTTCTCCTATTTTTATCTAATTTATAAAATTAGTCATTTTATTTATAATAAAACAGTTTTCGTCTCTTTCTCGAATTTTTTAATTAAAAATTATGATGTGACATAGTTTTTACAATGTTATATATGATATGATGATGTTGAATTATTAATACTCATGAAGTTGCAATAATTAATAACATATAAATAATTAATGTATCTAAATTGTTATTCATGACAAGATTGTATGGTCCGTCGTTTAAAATAAGACACCAATTTGATGAAAATATAAAACCAAAACTACAATTAAGCAAAAAAAATAAAAAAAATTCTAATATCCTTGAGTTCTAGCTCAATTGACAAAATATCAGTATTGTGATATTTACCATGTTATCAATAGACAAATAAAAATAAATTAAAAAAGTAAAAACAAATTTTTATTTTATTCACAATAAAATATCTATAATTTATCAACATTATTTTTTTTAATTTGTTTTAATATTATTTTTTTCATATTTTTACTATACCTTGATTTTAATAAAGTATTTCTTTTTATACATCTTATCATATCTTAGACATTTACATATTTTATTTTATAAATATACCTTTTTGTCATTACATTCTTTCCCATACCACTAAACAACTATTTCATTATATATATATATATATATATATATATATATATATATATATATAACAATTATTTGAGTTTTTTACTCATTTTTTATTTTTTTCCACTTTCTTTCGTTTCAATTTCTTTCTTCTACTTTTCGTCCGCAAAGCAAACAAAGTGTAACCACCGCCTTCTTCACAATTTTTCCACCACCGCGAACCCTACTCTCCCTCTACAAATCTCCTCTCTCACTTTCAAAACCAAAGAACATTGGAATTTTCACAGCTTCTCTGCTTAACCTAAGGTGCAGTTTTAACTTCTATGCTAAATTTCCGAATAAACTCCATTTTTTTCTGCTTCAAAGAAATTAATGCGATTGTGCTACTTTGCAATTGATATAGGTACCTAACATGAAAGAAATTGTTACTATCCAAGTTGGTGATTATGCAAACTATGTTGGTTCTCACTTCTGGAACTTTCAGGTTTTTAACTCCTGTCCACTCTTCCTCTTAGTTTTTTTGTGTTCTTTTTTACGATTAAATTTCAGAAATTTTCTTCACTTCACATGCTTTTTGTTTTGTTAATTTATTTTGAACTGTTCTAATCGCTCATTCCTTTATGTTAGTACCAGTAAGCATTTTAGGGTGTTATTTTTGTTGCATGATTATGGAGTAATTGATGTTTGTTTAATTTTAAGGATGAGCTGATTGGTTTGGCTGGGGACCCTCAAGCTGATTCAGTCTTCAAGAATCAGGATATTAACATGGATGTGCTTTATCGTACTGGTGAGATACAGCAGGTGCAATTTTCTCTGGTTTAACTGTTTCATTCCAAGTACTATTATTATTATATTGAAAAGAAAAAAGATCTTTTATGTGATCATTAGAATTCTTTTGGCGGAAGATTGAATAGGATTTTGTATCTTGGCTTATCTAGTTGGTCTGCTACTATCTAGTAGTAGGGCCCTCTGAAGCAGCGACACTTGTGATCAAAGGCGTGCCAGTGTCTGATACATGTTGGTATCAGAGACCTTGACACAAACACATTTGACTACCTTCAATTAATTTATTTTCTCAAATTTTACCAGTATCGGTGTGTCAGTGTTGTTTACGGTGTCTCTGTCTGAGTCCGTGCTTCATAAGTTGTGTCATGTGTCACGCCCCTTTGCACCAATGCAAACTTGAAGTATCGTGTTTTCTATATTATAGACGAATGTTAGTGGTAAGTTTGCTAGAGGGAGGATAATTTGTTAGCAATAGAGATCAAACACTCGACTTTCTTCTAGACACACCTTCGGTTAATTAGGTTCTGTTAAATGCCACTACTTGAATGTCTACATGGCTATTTTTAGTAGTTGCGAAAATGGCAACAGTTGATCTGAATTTATAGATTAGAAGCATTAACTGTTCTACTTATTCTTAGACCATTTTGTTTAAATGTGTGCAGGGCATCGATACATACACTCCTCGCCTTGTCTCAATAAACATGAGAGGTATTCAATTTAGATGTTATAATATTGTAAAACGTATTGGTGTTGATCTTGTCCCTTTTATTGAATTATTTGTTGGTATTGCTGCTGTGAAGGATTTGTGGTTAGTTTTACATTCGACTGAATTCTTAAAGGGAAGAGTGACCAAAAACATTTTACTAGTATGTAGTAGGACCTATTTCATTGGTGCAAAGGTTCAGTAGTTGTTTAGATGTTGTGATACCAATATAAACAAGAAGACTGATTTTATTATAGTTATAATTTACTTCATGGAATATGAGGAAGAGTGAGGGATTTATCATAAAAATTGGGATTGTTGATTATTTCTTACTTTGTTCATGCCAAAAGCAGGAGACACTTTATTTTCTTATTGCAAATTATAATTTACAATGTCTTCGTAGTAAATAGTACATTATTAAGATTGATGAGTTTTCACTGAGGACAACTCCGGACATTCGCTTTTGACACAGTTCCCACATATTTAAACTTTTTATGCAACATTGCTAGCCTTTATACCTTTATGTAGTTGAAGAAAGTACAACATATATCCTATCTAGTGTTTCCTTCTTGGATGTCAGTTTTATCTCAATTAAAATCCCTTGCAACTTCCATTTGCTCTGTCTTACATTTGTCTTTGTCACGTGTCAATGCAAACATATTATAGCATAAGATTAATTGTATAGTTTCTTATCCATTTTCTATCTGGTGCAAACATCATTCCATCCACCCCCATTGTAATCTAGTTTTTTTGTTGATTGTTAACCTTTTCAGGCTCCCTTGGATCTATGAGTTCACATGGTACACTGTATAAGGAGGCTGCTACCACAACATCAGATGTTTTAACTTGGTGAGAGTTTTAACATATGCCTTTATAATGAGAGTTCAATAATAAATGATATAGAGAAGAAAAAATATAGAGGATTGAGGAAGGCATTCTAACATTGACATTGTTGTCACCATTGATTTCTGTTGTGTGAAATGTCTCTCTAAATTATTAATTTTTAGAAAATTTGTGGTGGACTCATTTCTTTTGTAAATTTTAGAAATATTGAGACATCATAGAAGGTTAGTGAATAGGTTTTAACATAGGAAATACCTGAAAACTGTAACTGAGAAGGCATATCGTTGCTACAGAAGCACTCAAGAAAACTCAGATTTAAGAGTATGCATTAAAATAAAAATGGAATGTTTCTACTTGCAGATATTCTAATGTTTTGTGTACTCGTATGGTTTTAATGTTGGACATCGAACCTATTTCATCAGTTGTGTCGTCATATCTATTGGTTTAAAATCATGTTCAAATGTGCGTGATGCCGATAGAACTATGTGCAGGACTGGTGGAGTTTCCACCCAAGCCTCTGAACCTCACAAAAAAAATTTGTTCCTACAAAGTCTTTACGAAGAAGAAAATTTTAATATGGTAAATACGATTGGTGGTTCAAACAGTGGCTCTCCAAGTGAGTATCAGAATAAGGATATAACTGAGGGTCTAGAAAAAGGAGTTCAGTATTGGACAGATTACTCAAAAGTGCATTTCCACCCCAAAAGTCTATATGAATTAAATGGAGGTTGGACAGATGTTGAGGATTTTGACAATTATGGAATTGGAAGGGATTCTTTTGATTGGGCTTCACAAGGGGAGGAGGTTAGCGAGAGGCTTCGTTTTTTTGTTGAAGAATGTGACCATATACAGGTAGCTATTTATCATCTTGTAATCTAGTAGTCGGTTTGGGGTATAGTTCTCACGCATCTTTCACTTTGACTCTTGTACTAAAACAAGGGATGGATGCATTATCTTAAAGGATCTGGATTTTCTAAAAAGTTTTATTTTTTCAGTCAATTTGTATTTTTGTTTTCATTTTTTGTAAGGTCCGTTATGTATATAAGAATTTGCTTATTCCTTGAATGTAGGTAACAATGCTTGTATTTAACAAACCAAATTATTCATTTTTAGGCTTTTTCTTTTACAAAGAACCACCTATTTCATAAACCCTGAATAGAACCTTATAATAGAACTACAATATTTGTAATTCTGTAAAGGCACTAATTTGACATAGTAATATTATAACATCACAAACTGCAAACCTACTTTATGACTAGATATCCAATGCATTATTGGATATCCGAATTTTATTCTTTAGCTTTGCCTGTTCCGGTGTGAGATTTTCATATGGATGGTATTATTCATATGCTGACAAAACATATGATGTTTTGATCTTAGCCATGATCTTTTTCTGTTAGGCTTTTAAAAAAACTCAGTTTGGTTTAGTGCTCCTTGAACAATATTTCTTTAATATTTGGCAGGGATTTCAATTTGTAGTTGATGACTCTGGAGGTTTCTCTGCGGTGGCTGCTGAATTTTTAGAGAACATTGTGGATGAATATTCAAACATTCCTGTCATGCTGTATGCTGTCCGTGGTCCTGGTACACGAGCAAGTCGTCAGAGCAGGAAGCGTACAATTTTAGAGGAGCTTCATGATGCTATATCATTTTCAAGATTATCACCCTATTGTAAACTTATTGTACCTGTTGGTCTGCCCTCTTTAGGTAAACGTAATATTTTTTGTAATGTAAAGTTCATCATTAGACTACTCAAATTCAATAGACAATATCCTTCCTTGATAATAAGAAGCAAATATGATGTTTATGACAATACTCTACAAACTTAAATGGTTAGATGTCATTGATGGCCTTGAATTGTTGTCATTTTTGCCCTATTCTAATATTGATGCAGTTTCCTCACTGATGGCAAATATACTGGTGTTGGCTCACTGATGCATAAATTATAATTTGAAAACTCTTGTTCAATTATACTGAACCTTCAAATTTGATGTCTTTATTCTGGTCTGAAGTAAATTTTTTCATAAAAATTTCATAGGTAAAGCTTCAAAATTCCTCCACATTGAAGATGAAAAGCATTACCACTCAAGTGCAGTTTATGCTGCTGCACTACACTCCATTAGTCTTCCTTTCCGATTGGTACCAGTTGGGCCTACTAAAGATGCATGTTCTGCTTCTGGGGCTGTGGATTTTCATGGACTTATACAAATATTATCAGGACAAGGAAGGCAGAATATGGTGTCAGTTTTGGATGTTGCCATGCCAACACCTGCTTTAACAGGTACATGTGAATAATTTGAGTTAATCATGATAAGAAATGTATTGATTGGTCTTATTGTTGAAATTCAGGGGGACAGAATGAACTGTCTTTGTTAGGAAATTTGCAGTCGTTGACCCCACATATTGCTGAGGATGTTGAAGACATACAGGCTATTGAACACTTGACAGTCCATGGCGCATTTGCATCAGGTTTTTTTCTATTGAGATTTATTTATGATGGTTTTTTCTTGTATGTTCTTGTCTTGGTTTTCTAAATGTAAACAATATTCTCCACTTCAATGATCGTGCTTTGTATCTAATTAGCACACCAACCAATGAACCAACATTTTCCCACTAAGTGATATCTGCTACATGGGATCAAACGGAACCCTAATATCCTATCCTTGATCATGTTTAGTAATAGCCTGTATCTTATAAGCATAAGGGTTTAATGTTAATAGTAGATTCTTTAGATATCAACTCAACCTTACCGTGCCAAGTACAATTATGGTGAAAACAATAGATTTTAGGATATCTGTATCTGACCAGTCTGTGAACCCCTGGAGGTTGCAAAGGGACATGTCTGTCCATAACAACAACCATGTCTTATCTCACTAGGTGAAGTCCACTACATGGATAAGAAGACACTAATTTCCCATCATGATTTAAATTAAAAAATAGGCCATCTACCTCTAAATCTCTCTCTAACGTTGTGACCTATAATTTTTCTTGGTTTTTCTCTATCTCAAACTATTAGATTATCCTTCATCTTGTCAAATCTTCTAACATGTGCCTCCATGGGTCTTCACACACCGAAAGAAGAAATAAAAATGAAAAACATAGAGTACATGTTTTGAACATTTGAAAATATTAGAAAAATGTTTTATATGTTTAAACAATAGGCAGCTACCAAATTCTGTCATAAAAGGCTTATATTAATATGATGGGTACCAGACCAATGAGGCAAAGCAGAGTAAAGAAGTTCACTGGACTGTGTTAATGGAAATATTCAGGCCTGTATCATAGGGATTGCAGGATCTGGTATCTGAAAGAAATACATGATGGGAAATGCAAAAGCAGTAAAAGAAAACAGTCTAGGCAATTTGAGAGTTCCTAGTGTCTCCCTAGAAGTCCCAATTAATTCCAATCTAACCTCCATAATTCCCCACTCTCACAGAATTTTTATAACTAACGGAATGATTACAATTTTAATTTTCCATAAGAAAATGCTAATTTGTTCAATTTGATGAAATATTCTTCACTAGCTTAAATGCATGAAGTGATCTGCTGGAATTATCAAAATGATTTGTCTTCATTACTTAGTTTATTTTTATCTTCTGTTTCTTCCCAAGTTCTGTTTTCTGCATGATTATTTTCATCTCAACCCCTTTGCTGTTTTGGGTCAGTAGAAGGTCGTCGTGCTTCGGTTTGTGAAGTAAAAGATACAGTGGATGCTGCTTTTCAACGTGCCAATACAAGGCCATTGTTCTACCATCTATCTGTTGGTCTTTGTCCCCTGCCTATTCCCTTGCCTTTTCCATCAATCTTTGGAAACCAAGTTGGCAAGCACGGTGAAATGATGAGCAGCAAACTGACTAATTCTTCATCAAAAGGATCCCTTGATGTTCATTCCATTCCCATGGCTGCCAGATTGCGTTCCACCAGTGCTGTCTTGCCACTTTTGGAGAGTAAACTGCAAAATCTTCACCGGTATGGAATCACGCGAGGAGCAGCCGGGGCAGAGTTACTTAGGAGTTGGGGCTTCGACAAGGAAGAATTGAATGAAATGCAGGAGACGTTGTCTAAAATGGTTGCTACATTGTGTCCTCCTCAGTTGTCATCCGATTCAGATTAGAACTCATACAAATATTGTTTTTTTTAATCAATTATAAATATTTATCCAACATTTTCTTTTACTATTTATATATATGACAAATATTTATTCTATGTTTTTTATGCATTCTTTATAAATATTTATCTTATATTATTTTTAATATTTATGAATGATAAATACTTATTCCGTGTTTTTTTAAATGTTTATCAATGATAGCTATATTTCTCGTATTTTTTATATATTATTAAAAAACATTTGTCTCGTGATTTTTTATATTTATCATTAACAAATGTTTGTTTCGTATTTTTTATGCATCAATTATAAATATTCATATGTTTTTTTACTATTTATTAATAACAAATATTTGTATTGTGTTTTTTTACGTATAAATAGAAAATATTTATTTCGTATCTTTTTTTTATATTTATTGATAACAAATAGTTGTTTGTGTTTTTTTATGCACTCATTATAAATATTTATCTAACTTATTTTAATGTGTATCAATGATAAATATTTATCAATTGTTTTTTTTAATATATTAGTGTCTAATATTTGTCCCATCATATTTTTTATTCATTATTGATAAATAGTTATCTTGTGTTTTATTTTTATTTTTATGTATCAATGACAAATAGGCGTCCTGTGATTTTTTATAATTATCATTGGTAAATATGTGTCACATGTTCTATTTATGTATCAGTTATAAATATTTATACAATATTCTTTTTAATATTTATCAACGATAAATATTATTTTTAAGTTTTTGTATGTATGACAAATATTTGTCTTATGATTTTTTATATTTATCACATACAAATAGTTGCGAGTGTCTTTTTATCTATTCGGTATAAATATCTATTTCATATTTTTTAAATATTAATTAATGATAAATATTTGTCTCATTTTTTTATGTGTTAGTTATTAATATTCATTTCATGTTTTTTTTTGTATTAATAATAAATGTTTATCATGTAATTTTTTATATTTATCGTTGCCAATAATTTGTCTCCTATATCTTTATGCATCCATTATAAATATTAATTTCGTATTTTTTATATATTTATTATTAACAATTTTAACAATGAACAGTTATGTATTGTACACATATTTCATTCTTAACTTAGTAGATAAGCAGTTGGTATTAAAAAGTTATACTAGGACACTCACTACCATTAATATAACTTTACTTGGAGGTAGACCAAATTAAAGAAAAAACTAAAACCTGCAAATAAAATAAGATGGACAATGTAAAGTGTAGATACAATCTATCCCTAGAAATATCTCTTTTCTATTTCTAAGGAGCCCTCAAACAGTTAAAAAAAAAACTCTTTAGAAGGTAGAAATTTATAGCTAAGAGAAAGGAGAAATAAAGAAAATACAGAACTCCTATTTTAAAATATATTATAAACCAAATAAAGTCATATATTTAAAAAAATATTGAAACCCAAATCCATAAAAAATAAACAGACAATCTGTTTAAGCATTACAACTTTGAAGAAAAAAGAGAAAATACATCTACCAAATAGAAATAAAAAATTTGAAGAGAAATTTTACTTTATTGTTGAAATGGAGGAAGAAGAGTTGTGAGTTTGATGATGTTAATGAAGGAGTAAAAAGTGATTTTTTGAGGTTGCAGAGGAGGAAGATGACTAAGAGAAAAAAAGAATAAAATGAGAAAATGGGGAGAAATGGGAAGAACAAAATGAAATTGGAAGTAGATGGTGAAAAATATGAGAAAAGGAGTATGAACTTGAGAGAAAAAAATAGTTGAGTTTGAAATTTTAATATTTTTGAAATGATTTGACATGAAAAGAGTAAAACTAACTGTTTGAGAGTAGAAAAAGGACACTTTCTACTGTGGTTGCAGTTTTTACTGTGCAATTACTTGTTCTACCCCATTTTAGCATGAAGGATAAAATTATAGAGATCTGTTTTGTATTTCACTACCGTTTAGATTTCTTAGATTTATAGTAGATTTTTCATTCTTCTACTAAAAATTGTAATGAAATGTTTTCTAAACTTTTGGGCCACATTGGCAATTTCACAAATTATATGAAACACCCATCTAATTTTTGAGAGAGAAATTAAGAGAATATGAAGATAAGATATGGGATGATAAGTTGATCTAGTCGCCAATTAAAATGTTTCCAAGAGTGGTGATTGAAGTATAGAATAAGATTAAACCAATGCTAGTGGCACTAATTTAGTAATGCAGAAAACTCTAATTTTATGTTGAATTTGAGTTAATTAATTAAGATTTAGTAGGAATGAGGTGATTACTATCAAGCTTGTTAGTACAGAAGTACGCTTAAGAGGGGGTGAATTATGTATTAGTAAATTTTCTTGTTTTTAGTGATGTGGTAGTTGAATTTTCTTAGTTAATATAATGTCTACTAATAGTAAGGTGCCGTAAATAAATAAACTCAAAGATTTATCCTGGTTCCCCTTATAACCAAGGGTACGTTCAGTCCTCTTGCACACTACAAGAGATTGATCCACTAATTGTTAGAAAATGTACAACTCTCACTTTGAGATTCTTGCTACAAACTTCTAACAACACTCCTAAGATATCACACCACTATCTTAGATTAAGCTACTTTTTAAGAAAGTATTACTTTCTTTTACAAGTGATACAATATGATTTGAATAAGAATAAGGAGAGGTATATTGATAAACAATCCAATAACAATTCAAGTACTTGAGAACCTTTCTGAATGATATGAAAATGAAATGCAAGTACTTTGTAAAAATCAGAATTTTGTTCAAAATTGTTCAGGGTATTGATTCAAGGATTGTGTGTTGTTTGATATGAAGTTATGAGGTATTTATATTCCATAAACATCTCTTCAGATTCGTGGCCATTGACCCAAAAGGTTTGATGAAAGAATACAATGATTTGGAGCCATTCCAGATCTGAAAAATTGTATTGCTTCCAGTTGTATTCGAATAAAGGATGCGTATATTCGAATACACCTCTTTGTAACGTTCAAAAATATTCAAAAATTACACCTTGTATTCGAATACACATGTGTGTAGTCGAATACAGATTAATGAAATTTTGCCACTAACCTACTTTGTATTCGACTACAGAAGGTTGTAGTCGAATACAGATACGAGGATTTTGGCCACTAACTTGATGTGTATTCGACTACACATAGTCGTAGTCAAATACAATTTTGAGACTTTTGCTTCTGACTTGCTTACACTTATGTATTTTGTCAAAAATATGATTTTTAAGACTTTGTTAATGTTGTTTTGCTTACACTTATGACTTGTTCTCATGTAATTGAAATATTAGTTTGTATCATATACTTTTACATTTTAACATTTAATGTTTGGATTTGAAGCTTATTAATGAAGATATTTGATCTTCTTTTTGATCTTGTTGCATGAACCATAATTGTTGATCTTTGTCTTCATAAAAAACATGTAGTTTTACAAAGTTTACAATTGGTTCAACTTTTTTATAAATAATATTTTTTTCTCTAATTTTCTAATAGTACTACTACGGTGATCACCTAACTTAAAATATACATTGCTTAATCATAAAAAATTACAAGTGTATTTTATACATAAAAAGCCATAAAATTTAATATACTCATTATTACACAACCCAATCTAATCATTCATCACATTCAAACACACTTCTAGTAGTCCAATAAAACTAGGAATATCAAAATTTAAATGTTTAAATAATTGATCAATCAAACATGAAATAAAAGATTTTTTTGTTTAAATAACTAAAGTATAAGACTGAAAAATAAGGGTCAATGCATAATGGGCCGTATCGCAGTATCCTACAATACATAGTACATAGGACAATGACATCCGTACTTGTGGGCCGACATATGTTACATTTTTTATTGATATTATTGTTGTAGGAAATTTCATCATCCTTACCTTATTTCTTTCCACCTCTTTTTTATTGTAAGCAATTACTTCTATTTGTTTCCACTTCAATCTCCATCCCTTTGACTATTGAATGAGACAAGTCACAATATTACATTACATACGACATATTCTTTCTTTATGCTATGATATCTTTTTCACGTTAGTTGACATTAGAGTTCTCCTCGCAGAGGTTGATATCCAAATAATGAAACTTGAATCAAATAATGATATACTGGTGTTTAACCGTGCGTTCCACGGAAACAATATTCAATTTTAATAAATAAATTGTTATATTAATATATATATATATATATATATTAATATATATATATATATATATATATATATCAATTCTCATAAATTTTATTGATATTAAATTAATAACTTAAAAAAACAATTTATAGTAAAAAAATATAATTCTAATCTAATTTAAAAATTATTTTTTTAATATTACTAATGAAAAACATCACTCTAACACCACTCTTTAATCTTATTTTTGAATTCTCCAAAAAAGCTTCTTTTTTGTTCCAAAAAAACTTATTATAAAACAATACTTTTAATTTTAAACAAATAAAAACAATAATTATTAAAAAATTAAATAATTAAATTAGATGAAATAAGAATTTTTAAAATAATGGACATGACATATATAAATTAAGTAAATTAGTAAATGTAAAGATGAGTAAGTAACTTAATAATGAATTTTTATTTTTATTATTCAACATAGTATGTTATTTATATGTAATACATGACATTTAAAAATTCATACAAATCTTGATGTATCAAGTGGCAAAATATCTTTCAGTCCGGTACTACTCACAAAATACTAAAGAAAAATAATTTTCCTATTACAAAAAAAAAATTACAATACACATAAAAACTATTATTATTTTTTATCTTTGAATTTGTACAATAAATTATTATTTTTTCTTCAATATAAGCCTGTGGCAACACTGTTCAGAAAAAATCTTACACAAATATACAATCTTTGTGAGACAAAATTTAGAAATATAAACAATAAAATATATATAACAAAATAGTAATCTTTTTTTATAAATAAAATAAAATAACAATGACATATTGAAATAAATTTACCTAATTCGTAAACATATTTACTAAAGTAATTGATGTCAACATTTCGAATGTGTATATGTACCTTACAGATTTAATATGAAATGGTGTCTGATTGTTCCATATACACCAGAAAGTTGTTAGAAGCAACATCAGCAGAATTGTACATCAAATAGATAAATAAAAACACACGGTTGCTTCAATTCTATATCACTAAGAATATGAAAGACAGGTTTGTTAATACACAAATAATATAATTTAAAATTTGAATTTACACAAATAGAACTAAACCTTGTCATCCTTCAAGACCATTTTCATTGCATAAAATTTATGTTTAAATCACACTCGCACAACTTTAACAACCAAACTCCATGACTCAGAAATTGAAGCAACAAAATCTGATTTTTTTTCCAGACATCAGAGAAGAAAGATAAACACAAAATGAATAAGAAATATTTGGTAAAGAAAAGTTTAAAATGATTTGTGTAACATGAATGATATTTACAAAGGAGACGCAAAAAATGAGAGGAAGAGAGACAGTTGACCGAGAAGGCGAATTAAAAAGGAATGTCTTTTGGCACGAAAAAAATTCTTAAAATAAAATAAATTTTTTAATTATTTTTTTTAAATGATCATATTAATACTTAATTATTAATTTTATTAAAGAGAGAGTTAAATTTATGCCATCCTAATCATTTAATCCTCAAGTTGTTGGTAATTCAAAAGAGAAAGGAAATGTAAATACTAAATAAAAAAATTACATTGAATATAAATAAATTTAAAATCATATAAGTCAGAATATTCAAATATGTGTTAATAATTTGAATCAAGCTAGATATGGATATTATATAAGCCTAATGCTATGGTTCATCACATTCAGTCCACCATTTATAAATTTCTCCCCAACATTTTGACCTAGCCTAACAGAGACATCGAGGCATTATAACAAATTAAGATAAATGATTATAATATGTTTAATTAGTTAAATGAAAATTGAAAAACAGATGTTAATGTGTTTTATACTAATAAAATATAAATTAGCGAAAAGACATACACAATTGTGTTTTATATGAATAATTTTATTTACATATTTCAGCTTCATAATATCTATATTAAATGAACTTATTTACATTCTAATACTTATGTTTTTATATTTAAATTAAATTTCAAAAAATGTGTTGTCAAGAACAAATTTATACAGAAAAATGTCCTATAAAAAGTTATTATTTTTGAAATTCTCTTAACAATTCTCGTTAAAAAATTATTTTTAAATTACAGAATAGATAACACTTTATCTATTGAAACAAATTAATAGAGCAATAGGCTCTTTCTTCCAAAATATAAGATATAAATTTCTTTAAAAAAGTTATTTATTCGTGAGACATATTAACGAAATCTTTAAGAAACATTCGACGGTTTTAACAATGGATTCCCAAGTATATGCAAAATTAAAGGACGTTGTATTTGACGATACGCCATTAATTGACGAAATATGTAGTAATACCTGAAAACTTTGGTTACGTAATATTGTTGGTTGTGTGCAAATCACTCATGACGTGTACATGCCGTGTAGCACATGCCGTCTACTATTTTTGACTTTATATGATATAATAGGGATTGAGAACCGAAGAGATATAGAAATTACCTTATTGATATATAGATTCAATGTACTTTGGAAACATGACTCGCCATGCACGTCACAATTAATCATTTTAAGGAGAGAAATTACCATTTATATTTCTCACCGAGAAACTTGATTTTAAATAAACATAAGTTTAACAAAAAGATTTTTCATTTTAGTTTGAAGAAAAAAACATAGAAAAGAATGATCTCGTGTTTTCGAGATTGGGGATAATAGAAGCCCCTTATATATGTATTCAAAAACTAATCAAATGGTTATGCCCTTATAATAAAATTTATAAGATAGGGCTAATAAATAATCAAAGCCTTTAAAAGTTTTCTGAATTCTGATTTACAGTTTAGTTTTGAACCATAAAAAGGGAATTAATTAAAACGTAGCTACTGCTTAAGATTCATAGAAGAAAGTCTGTAAGATCATCAGCCATTTTCAATTGTGCCTTGTGAGTCTCCTTCGAAGACAAGCAAAACAATGCGGATTTATGAACCTCGATCGCATATATACTTTATATCTCTCTTCTCTTTCTCTCTATCCATTTGTATTCGTACGGTAAAACCTGCTCAAGCGAGACAAATTAAGAAAGGCATTAACTAAGAAGCGTCCAATAGATAAAATGTTATCAACACTATACAATATGTTTGTTTAAATAACGGGAATGATTAATCATTGCATTGCATGAAACGTAAAGTATACCGAATGTACCAAAGCATTTTCGAAAGAGACAACGTGGACTTATTTTGACAAATGCTAATATTCATGGCAAATCGATAAAAGAGTGTTTTCAAATATTCTTATATTGAAGGTATAAGAAGAGTATATGACATAGAAGCAGACCAAACCTGTTGCCGCTAATGGGATGTTTTTTTTATTGATAAATCAATACATATATCAAAAGTAGAGGCGAACCAAAACCACAAGATGTGCCCGCAATGAGATACTATGATCTTTAATTTTATAGAACAATTTTTGGCTGGCAAGTCAGTTTCCACAAATTACTGTTAAGACTATACAAAGTTTATATAATAATCAACAATAATACACATACTTACAATTTTTATACTTTTATTTGACATCGCATTTTTTTTCTATATATTTTTTTTTTCATCTATCACATCATTCTTTTTATTCATTTAAAACTTAAAGTGTATAGACTCTATGGATATACACCAAAACAATTTTTTTTTTTATGATAATCTCTACTATTAGGTAAATGTGAGCCATCATGTTGATGCTATTGTTATTATTTTCACAAGATGCTAGGACAGCTAATATATTTCCCACGGCCAATGTCTTCGATTGATAGATTGCCAAATTTCACACGTACCTTACTTGACTTGAGAGCATAATATTCAATATTTTTAACATTTTCCTTCTAAAAAGTGTAAACTTTATTTAATTACCATACATATTACATCTAAACTCCACACTTGTGACAAACAAATCAATATAATATTTTTTTATGGAATATTCAAATGAGTCATATTTACTATTTTTAAGTGTTTAAATTGAAGAGGAACCAACTCAAACGTTTTTAATTGTGGAAAAACTATTTCTCTAACAAGTCATTTTGTTTACTATACTACCCATCAATGCGTGATCTTAATTTTAGTTTTATCTCTAAACTCATTTTGCCTCTATCTCTCTCATCTTATCAAATTACGAATATATCATATTTATTAGATTACTGTCTCTATTTACTTCTGACTCTCAATGTGTTATTAAGATATTTGAATGTCTAATGATAGTTTTTTAAACTAAATTGCCTCCATTAAGAAAAAGCTATCTAATAATTATAATTATATACAATAAGCATTGATAGCCAAGTACGGGGAAACCCACGTGAACAGGCCTAAGCTGAGAGAAAAAAAACAACATACCTAAGCTGAAAACTGTTTGACAAACAAGTAGGAAATGACAAGAGCTGCAAAATTTGAAATTCAACAAGAAGGACCAACACTCCTACACTCCTCGCTTTCCGTCTGTTGTTGGTGAGTTTGTGTCTGCACTTGTTTCTGCTGAGGTGGAAGAAGTAGCTGTGCATGTGCCTGAAGTGGATGATGATGAGGTTGAGGTTCTCCTTGTACTTGCTGCATGTGGTGATAAGTATTATCAAAAGATCCCAAAGTCAAAGAAGGAGACAATTGATCGCTAGAAGCCACAGCAGCAGCAGCAGCAGGAGACATTTGGTTGAAACCACCACCGGAAGAACCAGAATCCACATCAAACCCACCACTGAACCTCAAAAACTCTTGCTGCTGTTGTTGATGTTCGAAACTCCTTAACATCTCTTGTTGCTCTCTTTCAACAAGAGCAGCAGCTAATTGCTGAGCTTCCATGATCGGATGTTGAGACGGTGGTGGTTGAGAGTCACAAATCATCATCTGTGCAGCCGCCGCAACATTCCCATTATTATAAGGGTAAAGAGAGTTAACAAAAGGGTTATTAGGTTGTTGTTGTTGAATAATGTTTGTGGGAACACCATGAAGTGCTTGAGGACCAATATAAGTTGCAAGTTCTTTTTTAGCATCGTTGAGTTCACCTTGGATTTGTCTTAGCTTATGTTGTAGAACAGAGATAACCCCAACGCAACCGTAAACAGGATCCCTAAGCCGAGCCTCAGCCTCATATGCCAACGACTTCACGGCGTCGTCACGCTGAGTCGCGTCAAGCTCGTTGAGCAGCTTCGTTACATTGCTCGCACCGAAAACTTTGTGAACGTATGTGAACCTTTGAGGATTGTCCGGTGGAAAATACGGTGCGAACACGCACTCTTGCGTGCATTTTCGCCGTTGAGCCTTGCACGCCGCACAAGGCGAATTTGATGATGACGTCATCTTTTCTGATCTCTTTTCTCTTTCTCTCACTCACCAACGTGCCTTCTGCAGTTAAATTCGTTATTAAATCATCAAATTGATATAATACATTAAATTAAATCCCTAATAAAAAACAGTAATATTATCAAATCAGTATAATTGTTATTACAAATTTGGGTTTTTTCAAAAACGAATTTAATTATGTTATAAAAAAAATAATTTTAAATAAATTAATATTGTAAATCGTTTTAAATAGAACCTCTATTGAATATAAAAAAGTTGATGGATAAATCATTATTTTAATATTTGAAAATATAAAACAATGTTACTTTCATTTAAAGTTCTGTCAAGTATATAAATTAATATTTGAATCATATTAGGCTATTACAAAAGTTATTGATATATTAATTATGATTTTGGACAAGAGATTTATAGAACAAGCTCTACATTTTTTTGGAATAAAATAATAATTTATGTTTGAATATAATAATTTTAATAATAAATTTTAATGTAAAATTTTTGTTAAAATTTAAAAACTACAAATTTTAATTATGAATTAGAATCATTTTTAAGAACAGAACCACTTGATTATAATCGAAAGCAATATATATATCAAAATTATTTATACATATTTTAAATCAACTATGAATGCTCGAAACCTCTCACCATAGGTTATATTTAGGCTATAATAGTATCTAGAATTCACAACCCTCCAGTACCAGGATTTGAATTTTCTGCACAAACAAAAACGAGAAAGAGAGAATCAAATAGAAATAGAAATAGAAATAATAATAAAAGCAATGAAAACTAAATTAAATCGCAATAGCTGTAAATAAATTAATAATTGAAAGGCATGCAAATTTACGAATCAATTAAATCAGTCACAGAGAAAATGGAAATAGATGATTATTCAACGAAGCTTCATGTATGTAAAGATTCGTGATCGTGGAATAAAAAATTCCAAGACGAAATTAATTAGTATTAAATTAATCTAGGTCATTAAAAGCGTGATCTCTTTAATCCGTTTTTGACATGAAATTAACCAACAATAAAAAACGAGTGAAGAAACGCTGATTGTCACATTTCAAATCAAAATACACAAAAATAAAAATTAAAAAAGAAAGAAAAGAATCGGTGAAACGAATGTGAAAACGAAAAAAAAAAGAAATAAGTTAGAATAATAATGGTAATATAAAAAAAAGTTGCACCGAGAGATCTGAAAATGACGTTGTGTTACGTGCTGGTGAAGTTTGAAAACACGAAAAACAAATCGGAGCGTTGCGGCGAAAAAAGGAATTAGGTTGTTAATTAGATCCATCAGTGACTCGAAATCGAAATTCGTAAAATATTGAGAAAAAAGAAACTGATGAATGAATGAATAAATAGATGAATACCTAGAAGTATATATAAAAAGAAAACGAGAGGAGAGAGAGAACTTACAGTGAGCTGTGAAAGAATCGGCATGAGAAAGAATTTCACAGCATGTGGTGTGTTGAGGAATGAGAGCGAAAAACGCAACAGAAAAGAAGAAAAATAGGATATATAGAGAGAGAAGAGGGAAAGGGTTTTCTAGTTTCTTGAGTAGTAATACTGCCACAAGCCAAAGCAAAATAGCTATTGGGTTGATTGAGTTTTCTTTTTTCCAAAACCGGAATTAAACTAACCTAGTAATGATCGGGGTTGAGTTTGGTTCGTATATAAATAGTTTTATTTTTTTAGTAATTAATTAAATTTTAATACTTAAATATCTCAAAAATAATAAAATTATATCATAATATATTATTTAATATTAAAAATGTATATATAAATATAATAAAATATTTAAATCAATTAAAATAGTAATAAATACTATCTAAAATATAATATAACAATTAAATTTTAATTATACATCAATAATAACAAAAAAATAAAAATATATGTCGTCGTCTCAGATTTTATAAACTTTATTCTAATCTTAAAAATTGAATCTCTAAAAAAATATCGAAATAAATTTATCATATACACATATTATTCTCAAATATACATTTCGATAACTACAACAACTACAATTTTACTCATAAAATATAATAATTATAGAATTCAAAATTACAACTACATACATCACAATATCTATATATATTAATTAGTATATCTATAAACATCTCTATCATTACAATCAATTGACATATATTAAACCACACAAACCATATATAATTTGGTTTTCACTAACTTGTGGTTACTGGTAAAATTTAACTATTTTTGTATATTCAATCATATTAGTTAATCATAAAACTGTAACATTAAGATTCAAGATAACCCTTTGTTGAATAATCAACCTTCTTTGTTTGATGGTCGCAATTTTGTTTGTATGAATTGTGGTCGTCACTCAATTCAAAACGATTCTACTTACATGGGTCGTTGTCGTGGCACAATTATTTTGCTTCGCTGCCTTAGCATGATTCGCAAATTTTGAGAGAGCTGTTGATGGCTTAAGGAATATGAATACAGTGTAGGTATAAAATTTTAAAGTAGTCAGCCGATAAAAAGTAAGGATTTCAATAGGTTGAATGTGTTGATTCATAGATTTCATATGTTAACTCTAATCCATGAACCGATCAATATTGACTATAAATGAGTTCATTCAAATTAGACTTTTAATTTAAATATATTTAGTCAAAATACAAATTAAATGAGCTTGAGTGGTCCAGTTTGTGGATTTATCTATATCGAAAAATACTCCAATTCCAATAATAACTTGTATATATTTAAATTATATTATTATTATTATTTATTTGGTTTGAATAAATTGAGTTGACCGATTTGGTAAGATTAACCCGACCCATGTGAATCCTTAGACCAAATTATAATAAACCGAACAAAATGTATATTATTGCTTTTTTCCATCTTTTAACTAAATCCAATAATCAAGTGTCCTTCGATAGTTTAGTTCCGGTTCTTTCAAAATCAATACTTCATTTGTTATAAAATATTAAAAAAAAATATTCAAAAATTAATATATTTAATTAAAAATTAAAATAATTATATAATTTTTTTAATTATTATCTTTTATTTATGTTTTATTTTAAAATAGTACTAAATACAATATCAACCTGTTAGTATACTCCCGATCGAATTAAAATTAAAAATATCCAAATAGAATTAATCACTTATTCTGCCTTATAGAAAAACATTAACCACTTATTCTGCTGTGATTTTTTTCTTTCAAATGTAGCAGTGTTCTTAATGGTACGGTATATATACATTGAACTTGTTACTCCAATGCATTTGGCACTACTAAACTAAAATACTTTTTTTTCAACTAGTTGATCACTAGGATTTTTATAGAAATGTGTAACCAAGTACTTCATATTTGAAGTTTGAAATCCCGAAAAACCTGAAATGGACACGTGCATTAAATAAAATATTTTTATATGGTAAAAAAAGAAAACGTAGGAATCAATGATATTTTTCTTTTAAATATTTTTTTCATTTTACAATAATTAAATCTTTAATAATTTTTTACATACTAATATAGAAAACCTAAATTGAAAATTTATCGAAATTTGTCTTTACAATACAGAGTTTTATTTGGACTTTTATATTTGTTAGCAAAATCCTTACGGATGTTTGTTGGCATGAATATTGTGTTTGGTTGTACAGAACTTTGAAGGAAAGATTGAATGAGGAAAGAAAGCACAGGTTCCAACGTTATTCCACCAATTGAAATAACAAAAAATCGTAAGGAAAAAGAAAGTTTTGGCCGATCTATCAGCAGTTGGAACACTATCAAGAATGTAGGGTGAATCAATGGTGAAAATTGATAATTGAAAATTGTGGTGTTTTAGAAAATGATGGATAAAAGAGAGAGATTATGGAAGTGAGTTATTTACTGAATTTTCATTAGTGTAAAAATGGCATTTGTCTTTAAAACATTACACACAAAGTTATTTATATGGGTACAATGTGGAACCACTTAACTTGGCCCAAAATTAACATTTGAATTATTTACAACTTCCAATACACCACCTTAATTCAAATGCTCCACATTCTTCATGCCTAACTTCTTCACAAGTTTGTTGAACACTTCATTCGTAACGCCTTTCGTCAACAAATCTGCAACTTGTTCTTCACTTTTGCAATACCCCAAACGTAACTGTCCGGAACTCACTAGTTCCCTCAAATAATGAAACCATATCTCAATATGTTTGCTCCTCCCATGTGCTATGGGATTCTTAGCAAGGTTGATGGCTGAAACATTGTCCATCAACAACAGAGCAGCTCCTCTCGTGTTGCTGTCCAGCTCACGCAGCAGGTTCACTAGCCACACAGCTTGGCATGCACATAATGAAGCTGCGATATACTCCGCCTCGCAAGAAGAGAGAGCAACCACCGGCTCCTTTTTAGAACACCAAGAGGTTGGTGCCCCTCCGAACATAAAAACATAACCGGCCGTTGATTTCCGATCGTCCTTATCTCCGCACCAATTGGAGTCGGTGTATTCGAGTAATTCGCAACTTTTGCCCATGTCACTTGCAGGAAATAAAATTCCACAGCCAAGAGTACCTTTCACATATCTAAGTATCCTCTTAACTGCTGCCAAGTGTGATACCTTTGGCCTCTCCATGAACCTACTTGCAATACCGACACTAAATGCTAAATGAGCGAAATGAATAAGATCACCCTCATTGTTGATCTCGCTATCTTGGAACAATTCACAATCACGGAGTCTTTGAGGCAATCCTCTTCGCCTTGTTGATCGTCTACTTGATTCACCTGTTTTGGTTCTGAAAGGTTGCTGTACAGCACCTTCAGCAGGCTGAAAGTTCTGATTTTCCTGCAAAAATCGATTGGCAAATCGATTTCCAGCTCTCCAGAGG
>NC_021167.2:4375314-4412701 GCF_000331145.2 Cicer arietinum | reverse complement strand
TGGCAAATCGATTTCCAGCGCTCCAGAGGCTCCAAAATGTTGATTGTCCTGCTGACAATCGATTGGTAAATCGATTTCCACCCCCCAGACTGATTTTTCTGCAGAAAATCGATTGGCAAATCGATTTCCAGCTCTCCAGAGGCTCCAGAATGTTGATTTTCCTGTTGACAATCGATTGGCACTTCACCAGTAGCTCCAGGATGTCGATTTTTGTGGCATAAATCGATTGGCAAATCGATTGGCACTTCACCAGTAGCTCCAGGATGTCGATTTTTGTGGCATAAATCGATTGGCAAATCGATTGGCACTTCACCAGTAGCTCCAGGATGTCGATTTTTGTGGCATAAATCGATTGGCAAATCGATTGGCACTTCACCAGTAGCTCCAGGATGTCGATTTTTGTGGCATAAATCGATTGGCAAATCGATTGGCACTTCACCAGTAGCTCCAGGATGTCGATTTTTGTGGCATAAATCGATTGGCAAATCGATTTCCTGAGCTGATATGGCAGTTTTTCTGCTGTCAAACTGCCGTATCTCATCCACGATCACATCTCGACTAATTACGATCTTCTTGCTACTCACATCAAACAACTTGTAGCCTCCGGTAGGATGATATCCAACAAGCAACATCATTTCACTCTTGTCATCAAGCTTCTTTCGAAGCTGTCCCGGAATATGTCGAAATGCTACCGAACCGAAAACGCGCAAATGACTCAAATTCGGTTTGAATCCAGACCATACCTCTTCTGGAGTCACCTTTTCCAGCTTCTTTGTACGACACCTATTCAACACATAGGTGGCTGTAGCAACAGCTTCTCCCCAAAGCTCATTCGCAAATTCTTCCCTTTCAACATGCTACGCACCATGTTCATAATTGTCCGATTTTTTCTCTCGGCCATGCCATTTTGCTGAGGCGTATAGGGTGGTACAACCTCACGCACTATACCCTCATCATCACAATACTTCCCAAATTCTCTCAAAGTAAATTCGCCTCTGCCATCAGTTTTGAGAATTTTGAGTTTGTGCCGCTTTGCCGCTCAACCATGGATTTAAATCGTTTGAACACCTCAAACACCTCATCCTTCCTCTTTATGAGATAAATCCACAGCTTTCTACTAAAATCATCGATAAATGTGACAAAATATCGATTACCTCCATACGAACTGACTTGCATTGGTCCGCACACATCGGAATACACCACCTCAAGCTGATGTTTAGTCCTATGACCTGCATCTTTGCTGAAACTTTTCTTGTGTTGCTTCCCTTGTATACACTCTTCACATATCTCAACTGGAATATTGATACTATGCAGTCTGGTCACCATCTCATACTTTTGCAACGCGTTGAGATCTCGAAAATTCAAATGTCCAAGACGGTAGTGCCACAACCATTCATCACGACTTGCCGCTGTAGCTAAGCACCTATGCTCCATGATTTCCAACTCAATCTTGAAAGTCCTATTGGCAGCCATAGGAGCCTTAAGGATCAAAACAACGTTTTGGTCCAAAACACGCAAAACCTTGTTTTCCATCCGAATCATGTAATTCCTCTCAAGCAATTGACCAATACTCAAGAGATTACACTTGATTCCTGGAATATACAACACATCTTTGATCAAGGAATGACCACCATCCCTTCTCATGATCAAAACATCCCCGATATCGTCGGCCGCTAATGTCGTGTCATCCGCGAATTTCACTCTACTTCACGTGACTTGATTGATCTTCACGAACCAATCCTTTCTTCCCGTCATATGTGTCGAACAACCTGAGTCCAAGTACCACTCATTTCTCCCTTGGGCTCCATCTCGAACGGTTACCATTGCACTTTTCTCTGAATGCGTTTTTGCAGATTTTTCTGCACTACAATAGTTGCTGTCCAGCAACTTCCTCTTGTCACAGTTGTTGTCCAGCGCTTCTTTAATTTCATAGTTCTCTTCTGTGATCATTACAAGAACCGTGTTATCATAATCCACGTCTTGCCTAGCAACCTTAGCCTCATCCGCATGATTCTCCCTTGGTTTCGCTCTACACTCTCTTGCGAAATGCCCTAGCTTTTGACAATTGTAACACTTCTTGGTACTTTTGTCGAACGGCCTGTAGTTGTCTTGACCACCACCTTTGGAACTGCCCTCACATTTCCTTGAATTTTGTGACTCTTTTCCATCAAAATTCTGGAAATTCTTCTTTCCTCTAGAAGGCCATTTCCCTTTCGATTTCTTATTCTTCTCGTTGAAACGGGCTTGCAAAGCAACTTCCGCTTTGGCTTTATTGTTTCCTCTTTCGTTCATCCTTTGTTCATGAGCTTCTAATGAACTTTGAAGTTCATCTTTCGTCATCGTCTTGAGATCCTTCGATTCCTCAATCGCCACCACAATATTATCGAATCTTGGTGTTAAAGAACGCAATACCTTCGACACAAAATTCTGTTCGGAAACAGCTTCACCACACGACTTCATTTGATTCCCCAAGCGTGTCACACGCGTCACGTAATCGTTAATCGTTTCCTTGTCTTCCATTTGAAGTAACTCAAACTGACGCTTATGAGTTTGTAACCTCACCACCTTCGCCTTATCTGCACCAGCATAAGCTTTCTCAAGAATACCCCAAGCTGTCTTCGCCGAGTCGCAATCGCCAACCTTTTCGAAGTTGTCACTATCGACGCAAGAATGGATCAAGAAAAGGGCCTTGTAATCTTTCTTCTTATCTTCCTTGAATTTCACTTCTTGGGCTGCTGTAGCCTCTTTACCAAGAGGAGTAATGCCATCGGTAATCATATCAAGAACATCTTGATATCCAAACAAAACTTTCATTTGTTTGTGCCATTTGTCATAATTCTTCGAATCAAGAATCGGAAGGTTGGTAGGGATTTTATCATTGGAAACGGACATGATTGCAGCAGAATTGGATCTGAACCTTGCTCTGATACCAGATGTTGGAACACTATCAAGAATGTAGGGTGAATCAATGGTAAAAATTGATAATTGAAAATTGATGTGTTTTAGAAAATGATGGATAAAAGATAGAGATTATGGAAGAGAGTTATTTACTGAATTTTCATTAGTGTAAAAATGACATTTGTCTTTAAAACATTACACACAAAGTTATTTATATGGGTACAATGTAGAACCACTTAACTTGGCCCAAAATTAACATTTGAATTATTTACAACTCCAATATCAGCAACCATGTTTCTTCACAAAATGGAATGAAAATGTGTTTATGCCCCATTTTTAATAAAAAACCTTAATCAATTCTTACTACCTTTTTATTTTATAATAATTAGAGTCTTAAATTTATAATTTAAGAAAATTTTAAATAAATTAAAATACAAAGAGGATTATTAATGTATTACCATTACTGTTTATTGATAAACTTTACTACAAAAATTAAGTATAAATTAAATAATGTTTGATAATTTAGGTATGTTTTCAAATAATCTATTTATAATTTATTATTATTATTATATATATATATATATATATATATAATATGTCTATATATTAATATTTTTATTTATCTTTTAGAACAACATTTTACATTTATTATTTTTTATTATTATTGGGTATATTTTTTTTATTAGGAGTTTATTTTTATTGTATTCTCTTTATTATATTTTATATTTACTTGTGTATATTTATGTCATTATTATACTTTTTTTGTCTGCTTTCTATTCATTTTTATTTCTTTCAAACAATTAAAAAATTATTTGACTTTCTACTCACTATCTATGCAATTTCTTCCTTCATACATTATTTTCTCTTATAATTTATTTCCATTTATTTTTTCTTATCATCCAAATAAAGCAGAAAACAAAAAAGAATGGAAAAGTCATCATATCCACTGTTTCGAACTTCGCAACAAGGAAAGATGATAGACGGCGAATCCCACGCTAAAATCGATTTCCATATTTTTTAGAAGAATTGGGAGAGTTTGATTTTTAAGTAAAAGACAGAAAATACCCATGACCACTCAATTTACTCCACTTAAATGTTTATTAAAGTCAAGTCAAGTCAAGTCAACTTACATGTTTTTTTTATTTTAATTTTATTTCAATATTTTACTCTAATCATATTCAATTTTTAATAGAGGTTTTTTCAATGATTTAATATTTATACACTTTTGTTTGCTCTCACTTTCTATCTAAATAAACAAGAAAAGAGAAAGTTCATACCTTCTATTCCTTATATTTTGACTTATATCAAACAACTATATTAAATCATCTTATTTTTCTTTTCTTTTACTTTGTTTCCTTGCAGTTTCCTTTATACAAACCGTGTTGTTCTCGTTTCTCACGTTTCTCTTTAACCAGGTCCCGGTGTGAACGGGAAAGAAGAATACATTAGATGCACGAGGAACGAGGTGATTTTAAGTGTGACCTGCTATCCCCGGTCAAAAATTGCGGAGTATTTTCTTCTTCCACTATTGACTCGAGGAATGAGCACATGCAACTTACACAGTCGTATTGATTGACATGTTACCAGGTTTTGATGCTTTCATGAAGTGACTAAACCTTAAGCCTTAAGTTTTCCCCCGTAGATTATTGTTCCGTTATACCAGTTTTTCTTTGAGCAATTCAGCTTTCTTTTACTTCAAAATCTCTCATCTTATAATAAATCTCATTTTTTACACAATTAAAATGATATAATAATTAAAAAATAATTCATTTTATTAAATTATTAATTTTAATTATTAATAAGGTTTTTACTATTATATGTGTAAAATATAATAATATTCTGTAAATTGTACATATAATAATTATTAAAAAATCAAATAAAAAATAATTAAATTTACATTAAAAATTATGAATTATTTATTGTGAGAGAGATGGAGTATATAATATTTTTCTTTCTAAAATCGAAAAACCATAAAATTTACTTAAACTAAATATGAAAAAAGAATAATATTTGAATTTCAATTCAAGTTGTAATATAATAAATGGCAATACTATTTCTACAAAAAATAATTTTAACTATTTCTACGTTTATTTTTATTTATTTATTTTCTCTTATATTTGATATCATAAAAAGTACTATCGAAGTTAAAGTTGTATTTATGGGACGTTTGGTTGCTTAAGTATGCACTAGTGATCAATCTTTAAAAAATTACAGAAGAGAAAACTATTATTAATTATTACTAAATGAATAAAATCAAAGTTTTTTTAATAATCTCATAAAGACTTTTAAAAATGGCAATACAAAAAGAATTAAATGTAACAGTGACAAAATACTATTGTTTACAACAAAAATGGAGGATACTACATTACCTTTTTCACTTTAATTAGAGACGAAGCAACGAATAGTGTAAGATGTATTAATGCCAAAATCACTTTCCAAGTCTTGTATAATCCTACATATTTTTAGGGGGAAGATAAAAAAGGTGAAAACAAATAAAGAAGAGGATTTGATTCAGGGAGGGCAAAAGGGTGGGAAGAGAATGATGGTGGTGAGTGTAGCAGAATAAGCAAGGACCATATAGTATATAGCAGCAGAGTGGTGCAGTGATTCAGTGTGTTGTTGAGCAATTGCGTACAGAATCACTTATTTCATTAATGCATTCCATCACACTCCTTCTGTCTATCAGGTACAATTTCATTTCTAATGTAGCACCACTTTTATTTTTTTTATTTCACTATTTATAGGAGTATTTTCTTTCATGTCTCACAAACTTATTGGCCATGTTTTATCCGCCCCATAAAACAGGGGAGCCTCGATTAATGTCAGTCTAACCATATTAATGTTAGTTCAACTACCATGTTGATTAAATATTTAAATGTATGTTATTGTTGATTTTTTTTTATGACCAAAATCCAAGTTGATTAATTATGCTCACTTGCATTTTGGACAATGATTATTATTGAGTTCTATGATAAAATATTTTATGATTGAGTTATGCTATACCATTTTCTAATAATTTTGGACGATGTATAAAACAATCAAGAGTTTATTAGTGTAGTTGTAGGAGTAGGAGTATTTTATAATATATTGCGACTTTGGCCAAAAAAGAATCTAATCAAAGTTACATTAGAATACTTGTTGTTACTTGCCAGTTTCTAGAGATTGTCAAATGTTTAATGAATGAGACCATTAAAAAAAATTAGGTATACATTCAAACACTCGTTTAGGATCTTCTCTATTTTCCATCTTTTCTATTTTTATTATAATTAAAGTTTTGGAAATATAAAATATAATATTTTATTTACAGAATCAAACACTCGTTTAGGATCAAATATTTTTATATACTCCAAATTAAGCACTGTATAACTATAATAATGCCGAGTAGAAATATAGATATTTTGACTTCCATTTAACATTATTAAGAGAAATAAATAAAATTAGTAGTGTGATAGGAAAAGAGATAGAAAAAATAAGAATTTGAACAAATGTAAAAAAGTATAAGAGTTTTATTTACAATGTATGTGAAATTTTGCACCGCTTAATAGTATCGGCTTTTTTTATTAATGTTTTTTTAAAAAAAAGTACACATGCGTTTGTTTACATTAATGATACTTATACAATAATATCGGCATTAATACTTTTTTTTTCTTCTTAAAAGTACATATACATTTAATGAAACTTATAAAATAATATTGGTAATGGCTAATTGCATCTTTAATTTTGTTGTAGAATTAACAAAATAACGATATATTATCTTGGTTTTACACATTCTATAGTTTTTGTAAAATCACTATAATTCATAAAGATTTTTGTTATTCTTACCACAAAATCAATGCACAAAATGTACAATTGTTTGAATATATTCCAAAACTAATCTAATGAGATGTCATGAAATACTCCATCGGTTTTAGACTTTTAAATATGCTATTATATTAATAAAAATTATAAAATAAGTAATATCTTGATACATTGACTTGTAATAAAATTGAAATTAATTCAGCACAAAAAATTAAGTTATATTGAAAAATATAAGTATTGAAAAATAACCACTAATTGATCAAGCTAATAAGAACATCTAAAAACTTCTAAGGTTGCGTAGTGAGCCAAGAACATCTAACAAGAATGAACCTTTTCTTTTTTTATTTGAAACCTTTGGCTACGATGATAAAAAGTATTTGGCAAATGAGATGGAATTATCATAAATAAAAAAAACAAAAAATATGGGATGGGGCTAATAAATAATTAAAGCCTTTAAAAGCTTTCTGAATTCTGATTTACAAATTACAATTTAGTTTTTAACATAAAAAAAGGGAATTAATTAAAACGTAACTACGGCTTTAGAATCATTTAAGAAAGTCTCCAAGATCAGTCATGATCAGCTTACTCTTTCAATTGTGCCTTTGGAGTCTCCTTCAAAGCCAAGCAAAACTGTGGAGATAAATGAACCTCACATATATGCTTTACTCCTCTCTTCTCTTTCTCTATATCGATTTGTATCCAGTAGGTAAAAACTGTTAACAAGGACCTGCAAATTAAGAAATTAAGATATTTACATGTGCCTAATAGATAGTTAAATGTTATAATCGCCAAAATAATGTAGTAAAATGTTATTGCCTGCAAATTCTATACAATACAAATATCCTAATATTTGAATTGCTAGAGTCTAGAACACTAAATATATAGCCTAGGTCGCAATGATTAATCATTGCATGAAACGTAAAGCATAGCACATCTTCTCTAACAATCTATGAAGCATGGATAGTTTAAAATGGTGAAGTATTTATATCGATACTCGTAGATATATATATTTTTTATCATTTTATTGCAAATGATATTAATGTTTTTATTATACATTAATATAAAATTATTTGTACATTCGAGTTTTTTATTTTTGTAATCGAATATAATTTAATTCTATTACTTAAATTATATAATAAATTTATATTTTTTATTGACTAATTCGTTTTAAAAAATACCATACCTTTTACTTGTTGACCCGTACCTATGAATCATAAGTAATAACTATTACCAAAATGTTAATTTCTCTCGGCCAAATCAAAGCCTTTTTCAAAGAGACAGCACGGACTTATTTGTGACAAAATGACAGGAGAGCTAATATATTTCCAAAGATAATGTCTTCAATTGATAGATTGCCAAATTTTAGTGATACCTACATGTACCTTACTTGACTTCAGAGCATAATATATGATATTTTTAACAATTTCCCTCTAAAAAGTGTAAGCTTTCTTTAGTTAGACAACTCAATAGAATATGATATGTCGTTGTGAAAAATTCAAAATAGCTATATTTATTGTTTTGAAGTGCTCATAATTGAGGAACCAGACCAATCGTTTCTGATTTTGAAAAGGCCATTTCCCTAAAAGACCCTTTTGCTTACAACTATAGTACCCCACGATGACTGATATTTGCCACCAAACTAGATTACCCAGGTTATGAAAAAGCTATCAAATAATTATTACAATTACATACAAGAAGCATTAAATATCCAACAGTGTTATGTTATCAATTTCATATCGCGTAGTATATTCAAATTTTGTTATGCTATATTGCTATAGCGCTGTATTGCGACAATTTGAAAACACTATAATAAATAGTCCCGTATTTCACATCAATAATAATTTGTTTAAATTCCAGCAACAGCTATTTGACAACATTGATTACATATTACTAAATTAAAGGAAACGCACGTGAACAGGACTACTTACCGAGTATAGAAAAAAACAAAAACAAAATAAAATAAAACAATGAAATGGACCATGGAAAAAAAGAACAACATACCTAAGTTGAAAACTGTTCGACGAGAAAGCAGGAAGTGGCAAGAGTTGCAAAATTTGAAATTCAACAAGAAGGACCAACACTCCTACACTCCTCGCTTTCCGTCTGTTGTTGGTGATGTGTGAGAGATGAATGTTGCGTTTGTGTCTGCACTTGCTTCTGCTGAGGTGGAAGAAGAAGCTGTGCCTGAAGTGTAAGATGTTGATGATGTGGTTCTCCATGTCCTTGTTGAGGTTGTTGCATGTGGTGATAAGTATTATCGAAAGATCCCAACGCCAAAGAAGGAGACAATTGATCCGTAGAAGCAACAACAACAGGGGACACATGGTTGAAATCACCACCAGAAGAAACAGAATCCACATCAAGTCCACCACTGAACCTCAAAAACTCTTGCTGCTGTTGTTGATGTTCGAAACTTCTAAACATCTCTTGTTGCTCTCTTGCAACAACAGCAGCAGCTAATTGCTGAGCTTCCAAGATTGGATGTTGAGACGGTGGTGGTTGAAGGTCACTAATCACCATCTGTGTAGCCGCAGTAACAGTAGTCAGAACATTCCCATTATTATAAGGGTAAAGAGAGTTACCAAAATGGTTATTAGGATGTTGTTGTTGAAGAATGGTTGTGGGAACACCCTGAAGTGCTTGAGGACCAATATAAGTTGCAAGTTCCTTTTTAGCATTGTTAAGTTCACCTTGGATTTGTCTTAGCTTATGTTGAAGAAGAGAGATAAGACCAACGCAACCGTAAACAGGATCCCTAAACCGAGCCTCGGCCTCATATGCCAACGACTTCACGGCGTCGTCACGCTGAGTCGCGTCAAGCTCGTTGAGCAGCTTCGTTACATTGCTCGCACCGAAAACTTTGTGAACGTATGTGAACCTTTGAGGATTGTCCGGTGGAAAATACGGTGCGAACACGCACTCTCGAGTGCATTTTCGCCGTAGAGACTTGCACGCCGCACACGGCGAATTTGACGATGACGTCATCTTTTCCGATCTTCTTTCTCTTTCTCTCTCAGTCACCAACGTGCCTTCTGCGGTTAATTTTGGAGGTGAAATTAATTCTATTCAAAAACAATTGAACATATAAAATTAATTTTAGATCTTCAAAATCAATCCTGAATGCTCCAAACATAGAACGATAGACTAAAATAGTATCTAGATTTCACAACCCTGCAGTACCAGGATTTCAATTTTCGACACAAACAAAAAAGAGAAAGAGAGAGTCAAATAGAACTAATAATAAAAGCAATGAAAATTAAATTAAATTGTAATAGCTGTTAATAGATAAATTAATAATAAAAGGCGTGGAAATGGAGGAATCAATCAATTCATTCACAGAGATAAAATGGAAATAGATGATTATTCTACGAAGCTTCATGTACGTACAGATTCGTGATCGTGGATTTAAAAAATCAAAGACGAAATTAATTAGTATTAAACTAATCTAGGTCATTAAAAGCGTGATCTCTTTAATCCTCTTCTGACACGAAATTAACCGACATGAAAATAACGAGTCATGAAACGCTGATTGTCACATTTCAAATCAAAATAAAAAAGAAAAAAAGAAAAAAATCGGTGAAATGGAATGTGAAACCCGAAAAAAAATAAAAATAAAAAGAAATAAGTTAGAATAATAATGGTAATATATATAAAAAGCAAGTTGCACCGATAGATCTGAATATGACGTTGTGTTGCGTGCTGGTGAAGTTTGAAAACACGAAAAACAAATCGGAGCGTTGCGGCGAAAAAAGGAATTAGGTTGTTAATTAGATCCATCACTGACTCATAATAGAAATTCGTATGATTTTCAGAAAGAACAAACTGATCAATGAATCAATAAATAAATGAAGCCTATATATTAGAGAGAGAGAGAGAGAGAGAGAGGAGAGAGAGAAGGGAGGGAGAACTTACTGTGAGCTGTGAAAGAATCGGCATGAGAAAGAATTTCACAGCATCCTAACTCGTGTGTTGAGGAATGAGAGCGAAAAAACGGAAGAGAAAGAAAAGCAAAAGATGATATAAAGAGGGAGAAGAGAGAAAGGGTTTTCTTGTTTATTCAAGTACTAATACTGCCACAGGCGCAAGCAAAATAGGTTTCAGGACCAGCTAACGCTTAATTCCCTTTTAATCAATAAAACTATTTTTATATATTTAAATCACACTAGTATTATTATTATTTTACCTTCCTTAACTATCATTGTTATTTATAGCCCATTCTCCTCCTCATTTTCTTAACTGTCTTCTTATTTTTAGTTATAAATATTTATTATCTTTTCAGATTTTGTATGTTTGGAAAATTTAGACTTCCGTGTCTCTATTATTATTAGTAAATAGTAAATAACAATTGTTCATGGGTTATTAGTCTCATGATTACGTTGACCAAATTAAAATTAAAATGTACAAAATAAAAAAATATGAATGTAATGGTTATGTAAAATTTTATATTGTTGTTCGATACGAGTTGAAACCGAAAGAAGTAAAAAAAATTAAAAAAACAGTGATAATAGTGTAACTCATTTAATACTAGGATTCATTATGCAGCTCTTATGTTTTATCTCTCTATAAATAAACTATAAATGCTTATGAAAAAAAAATATCAACTCTTTTAATACAAATCAATCTTATTGTACTACGTGGATAAATATTTATTACAACTATTTTTTGAAAAAACTACTACATATGCTATTTTTGTTGAATTCAGTGGAGGGTTAGTTTAGACACAAGACAACACATGTCCTTTTTACCCAATGAATATTCCTTGCCCTTTTACGTCTTTTGCTAAATCCAATCATCAAATTCTTCAATATATATATCTTGTTACTTAGTTCCAAATCTTTCTATATTAGATATCAGGGACGGGTCTATGGGGTGGTAAGGGTGATCCCCAGTCCCTTCCTCCACCACAATTTTAATATTTACTTTCCTTATTATATGTATATTAATACTATTATTTCCTAAAATAAATACGTTAAAATTAATGCAAGAAAACATAATTTGTATTCAATTTTAAGAATATTTGTGCTATCAAAATATCGTCACAACTTTCAGACAAAATAAATTCCTCACAATTTGTTAAATTTAAATTTGTTGTTATTACTAATTGAAAAAATCAATAAAACTTTATGAAGATTTTTTCCGCCACAAAATTTATTGTTAATTTTTGTGATAGGTTTAACTGCCATATATTTGATTACTAAGAAAACTTATAAAAGTGTTGGCCACTACAAATTTGTAGCGATTTAAACTATCATCAATTCTCTTCTTATCTCTTATATATACATCACCCTTTATTTTTCTCATTTTTCTTTTTTTCTCGTTTATTTTATCTCTATCAAGTGTTGGCTTTAGTTCGAATAAATTTGTGATGGTTTTAACTGTCACAAATGTATTTTTTTAAATATAGACTTTGTGAGAGTCTATACTTGCGAGTTTTAAAAAAATATCAATTTGTGAGCGGTATACTTCATCTTGTGATCAGTTTAAGTGTGAATGATTTTTAGCCATCACAAAATAATGATTTGTGGCTAATTTTACAGATTTGTAAGGATTTTGACTGCCACAAAAATACTGATTTTCTTGCAATGTATCATATTATATATTATCTACATAGTATAAACAATTTACATTTAATATGTGTCTAACATCAACTACCGACAATATATACTTACATTATTTACTTCAATTTTATTTTATTATATATCGATATTTACATGTCAATGTCATATTTATGTTAATGTAGTTTTACAACATATTATATATATTCATAATTGATAAAATTTAATTTTTTTTAACGTTATTAATATAATATGAAAAAAACAAAACTATTTTGCACTTTTTAAGCAAACAAATTAGATTATATTAATATTACTTTATAAGTCATACTAATAAGTGTTCTAAGAGTATTTATTAACGAAATTAAAATTAAATGTTTTGTATTAAAAACAACAAATTTTAAGATTTTAAAATGTCAAAAACACAGTTTTCAATGCATTTTCGAGTATTATTAATAACTTTTTATGACCCCTCTTTAATTTGAATTATATAGCTGTCTATGTTAGATATAATTTTAATATATTTGTAAGATCTAACTTAATTAATAATTTGAAGTTTTATGTTTTCATTTATATTTGAACTCAATATTTCACAATTGTGTGTATGAAGTTCAATAAGTGTTTACTACTCAGTCTATGTGAAGGAGAAAAAAATGATTTCAATCTTTTTGTATAATTCTCATCAAATTTAACATTTCTGTATAATTTTTTTTTTTCAAACGTAGAACCATCGTCATAATCAATTAATCTAACACAAACATATAAATTATAGTTTCATTGATTTAGTTGTCCAATCTAATCTAATTAAAATAATTTACACTTAAATTTTTCAATTATTCAACGTTTGAATCTCAAATAATTTTACTATATATAACTTATGAATTTAATTTCAACGATACAACAAATTCAATATCACCTAATTATATTAACTTAAATATGTGTATTTATATCCATTGTTCTCATATTTGATAATCAACATATATTAGTCTCAAATATAAGAAATATTAAGGTAACAAAAATATCTAATTTTATTGACTTTACTTTTATTTATATTTATGACCAGATAGAGTACATATAACACATGGTGCTAAATTAGAATTTTCCTCTCTAAAATTTTGTGCCTAAAAAAAATGGTAATACAAAAGAAATTAAATGTAACAGTGACAAAATACTATTGTTACAGCAAAAACGGGGGGACTACAATAATTAATTGACTTTAATAATAGAGATAAAGCAATGAAGAGTGTAAGAAGTATTAATGTGAAAGTCACGTTCCAGGTCTTGTTTAATCCTGCATAATTTTAGGAGAAAGAAATTGAGAAAGATAAAAAGGGTTAATAGGGTGAAAACGAGAAAAAGAGGATTTTGATTCAGGGGGGCAAAAAGGTAGGAGAAGAGAATGATGGTGAGTGCACAGTGAGTGTTGCAGAATAAGCAGGACCATATAGTATATAGCAGCAGAGTGATGCAGTGATTCAGTGTGTTGTTGAGCAATTGCGTACTGAAACACTTATTTCATTAATGTATCCCCTCATCACTCTTTCTGTCTCTTCATCAGGTACCCTTTTATTTCTTTACTTCAGTACCATTTATAGGTGTATTTTCTTTCATGTTTCCAAACCAATTAAACAACTTTTATTCGTCCCATAGAACAGGGGAGCCTCAATAAATGGCGGTATAACCATATTAATGTTAGCTCAACTACCATTAATTAATGCCTAAAAAAATTTAAATGTATCTTTGGTTTTATGTGATATTTGAAAGTTAATAAATTATTTATAATTAATTATTTATGATATTTAAGATAGAAATATTTATTTATCTGTAAAGTTTAATTCAACTTTCTTGAGTTAGAATTTGATTATGTAATTTTTTTTTATTATTTCATCTAAATAAAAAATATTTATTTAGTATAAAAAACTATTTTATATTATTTATTTTATTTTAAATTATAATTTTTTATCAAAATTATAATTTTTTATCAAAATTATAATTTTTGAAAATATTATATTTACTTTTTTTGAGATTTTATTTTGACAAAATCATGCAACTATTGTTATTTCTTAAATTTATAGTTTGCTAAAAAGTATTTTCTCCGTAGGAAAATTACACGGAACCTTTAGTCTTTGCTGGGTATTTCGATCTTTTAAATTTATTGCATATAATTAGTTAACCGCAATGATATTTATTCTGAGTTGTAGATAAACTTGAAAAAAGTTGTTAAAGATATCTTAGAATTATAAGTGCATGATTAAAATTTATATTTTGAAATATATTTAAAATTTTATTGTTTAATATATATGATAAATAATCACAATAACATTTTAATATTATTTAAATTATTTATAAAAATATTGTATATATAACTTTGTTTTGATAAGCTAAAATGTTAATGACTCACTTCTATTTTAATCAATTCAATAATAAATTTAGTATATAAGAATTTGTAGAATCTAAAATATATTTAATATTTATAATTATCTTAAAAATAATTATTGGAGTTCTTTTTTTAAATAAAAAAAACTATTGCAGTCTATAATTTATAACGGGACAGTGTTAGAAATTAAGTGGTGGTGATTTTGTTGCATGAATTTTGACCTGATGGTTTCTGCAAGAACATTCAGTGGGTTGTCTCATTAGCCTCAAAATTTTGAAAGTTAAATTATCGTTGTCATTTCCTTTTTCCTAATGCTTTTTGTCGCTGTTGACTTTGAAATTGGTGTCTGTGAATCTGTTGAGGAGAAGTAGGGAGAGTGTATCACGTGCATGGATTTGACAAGATGGAATGAATACCAAGGAAAGTGACTTTATTTGTCATTATTATGAATATAGTATTAAATGGATGATATGAATATTCTGATGCTATCAATAACGTCTCCTGGTCTAATCTGCTATGTTTACAACCTTTTTGTCCTCTTAGCCCAACCAATACAATACAATACCCCACTCACAAGTCAATCACACTCTCTTCCCATTCAAACCTTTACCATCTTTCTGCTAGGTAACTCAAATTTTACCTAGTTTGAGAGAATCAATTTTATTTGGGCCAATGCTTCTCTCTCTCTTCTTTCTTCTTCTTTTTTTTTTTTATTTTTTTTTTTTAACATTTTGTAACATACTCTAATGTATATTAGAATTTTTTACCACTATATCCTACTTTTTAGGATTAGTTACTAAAATGCCCCAGTTTTAAAAATGGTTACCAAAATGTCCTATTTTTTAGTGATTGCATGAAAACTCTCCTTGGGGAGCCACTTGCCAAAGAACCAGATCTTTTTCTTCTAGTAGGAGGTCGCTGGGCGGGGATGCGACCTCTCAAAAGAATTTTACAATTTTTTTAAATACTATTATATATTTTATATAATTGTTAAATAATAATAATAATAATAATAATAATAATAATAATACATTAATAATAATAATAACAGTTATTATTATTATTAGTTATTGTTATTATTATTAAAAAAAAATAGTTAAAAATAATTGTAATTAAAATAGGAAATTAATATTATAACTATTAAAAATAATTAAAATTAAAAACAGTAAATTATATTATAAATTTAAAAGAAAATACATTAATAAGAAAAATTACATTAATAACATGAAACAAAATACATTAAATTAAAATAGGAAATTCATGAAATAGTAGGTGTGGTAAGATTGTTTTGAAAAAATATAGTGAGATAGTAGGATTTTTTAAGGTGTTGAAAATATAGGAAATATGTATTTTGTTTCATGCATGTTATTAATGTAATTTTTCTTATTAATGTATTTTCTTTTAAATTTATAATATAATTTACTGTTTTTAATTTTAATTATTTTTAATAGTTATAACATTAATTTCCTATTTTAATTATAATTATTTTTAACTAAAAAACTTTTTAATAATAATAATAATAATAATTATTATTATTATTATTATTTATTAATGTATTACTATTATTATTATTATTATTATTATTATTTAACAATTACATAAAATATTTTTAAAAAAATTTTAAAAACCCTTTGGGAGGTTGCATCCCCGCCCAACGACCTCCTACTAGGGGGAAAAAAACTGGTTCTTTGGCAAGTCGCTCCCCTAGAGGGAGTTTTCATACAATCCCTAAAAAGTAGGGCATTTTGGTAACTATTTTCAAAACTGGGGCATTTTGATAACCAATCAAGTAGGATATAGTGGTAAAAAATCTTATATACTATCCCTCCATATATAAAATAATTATTTGAAACTTTGTAAATAAGTATTTGATGTGATGAAACATTTAGAAATAGTTTTAAAAAATAGACAAATGAATATATATAAAAATAGTCGTATAGAAAGAATAGAAAAATAAAATATGTAGAATTTTTTTTTCCGCGAAGTACTAAAAATATTAACTTAAAATAGTTGAGCTGTCTAACTCCAAAAAAAATAGTATCTAAGCTAATTTAAAATTTTTTATTTGTCTTTTATTTTTTACCCAAAAATTGAACCTTTAAATATTAAAATATCAAAAAATATTATAATTCAAATTTACATACAAAATAAAGTCATTTATAGTTCTCATGGTTGGTTCATAATTAGATTTTAAGTGCTGTAACGAGGAAAAAAAATTGACACACATAAAACTATTTAAAAATCACTCTTTATTATTATGTTCACAAAGTTCTGAATAATTTGTTCATGATTCAAACAGAAGCAATTCTTCTTTTCCTTTTACATGTAAATATTATTTTTTTGAAAAAAAATATAAAAGTAGTCGTTTGAATAGGTAATATATAGTGTAAAAATGTACTTTTTACTTTGTCAGAAGAGTGTTATATAGTGTGAGAATTAGTTTGGTTAAAAATTAAAATGACTTTACTCAATAGATGTGTCGGGATCACTGCCTTTGTTTGGTAATCGTTGGAATTAGGATTGGTTGGTGTTTAGGGTTGATATTGAGTGTAGCTGTGGACCAAACAATGTTGGTCTCGTGCATGGACGAATCTATGAATCTATCAAACTGGAGGAGGGGGTTCAATGTTGTCGAGCACTAAGATAAAAATTCGTGTAGATATATTTAATTACTTTTATTTCCTCCAATTATTATCAATACTATTTATGCATATTTGTTGTTTATATTCGTGTTTCATAAATTATATATATAATTGACAATTTTATATGAAAGTGAGATGAGTTGTTATCAACTATTAAATTAAAATAGATTAAAATAGATGATTATGATTAAAATGTGATTTTAATATGTGATTTTAATAACTCACGTGCACTATTTTCTATTATTTATTTATTTTTCCTGATGAATTATCTTTTCATATTGACTTCTAGATTAAAAAAAAATAACAACACTAGATCGTTTACGAGTCATAAACCGTTAAATTTAGTAAGTGGATAGGAATATCATTTATGTATTTATTTTATATATTTTAAATCCTTTGATTTTTAGAAAAATTTGACTGTAATAAGTTTGCTAACATTTAAATTTAGGCTGTCTCAAATGAATTATTTTAATCTGAAGTTTATGAATCACTTAAACTCAATCACTTAATTAAATAAAAATATTATTTGTAATAAGTATTAAAAATAATAATATTATATCTACTCTTTCTCTGTGAAGTACTTATAAATAAAATGTCAAATAAATAAATAAGTGTTATGAGTATATAATATAGATTGTGATGTGCATTTCCTTTTAGCCTTCTATATTTTTTAATATTTATGACTTTCATCGGTGTGTGATTTACTTATTGCTAGGAGCTATTCTAATTGCCAGTGACTTCTTTTATGTTAATTTTATGTTAATGTGATTACTTATAAATTACATATAACTACATATAAATAAGACTCGTCTGACATTGTAAAACAGACACATGTGGAGAGTATATTACAAAGTCCATCTTCATCTCCATTCTTATATTGCTATTGTTTTAATTAATTTCATAATAAATGCATTATAGATACGAACATGACTCTTACTTTAGGTGGAAGAAGTGAGCCCAATACGAAAGGTACAAATTTAACGAGAAATCCACTGTGCATCTTCCGATTTTACCTCCCACCTCTAATTTTTTATATTGATTATTTTATCCTTTTTGACTTTATATAAAATAATAAAAATTTATTTCAGTCTCTTTTTTTACCCCACATTCGAAACTTTTCAAAAATTTCAGAATAATCGAAAGTTTCAAACTTTCGAAATTATTCAAAGTGAGTTTTTTTATATTTCAAAACTTTAGTTAAATTCAAAACATTCGAAATGTAAATTAACATAATTAAATACAAATTTCAAAACTTTCGATGAATCTGAAAGTTTCGAAATGAACTTTTCCAAAAACCGTCGAAAGTTTGAAAGAATATGAAACTTTCGAAGCTATAACTTTCAGAACTTTGGATGAATTTGAAAGTTCCGAAACACAAATTTCAGAAAGTTTCGATGAATCTGAAATTTCCAAAACACATATTCTTTGAAAGTATCAAACATTCGAATTATGTCAGTTTCGAAAGTTTTAAAAACTTCGAAACTTTCGAATTTTTCAATTTTTTTTTAAATTTATTATTAATTAAATTTATTACTAATTTTGAAATTTATTACTAATTTTTTAAATTAAGAATAGAAATTTATTACTAATTTTGAAATTTATTACTAATTAAATTTATTATTAATTAAATTTATTATTAATTTTTAAAAATTCGAAACTTTCATTAAATTTCAAACTTCCGAAAGTTGAATTTGGTGAAAAAAGAAAAGTTAATTTTTTTAGAGTTTTTATATATGAAACTAAGGGCAATATGGTCTTTTTCATATGAATGGGGTGGGAGGTCAAAGTGGGTAGGGGGTGCACGGTACAAACCTCGAATTTAATGGGTGATGGAAAATTAGTGGGCCAAGAAAAAGTGATGGGGACCAACTGCACATACAATTAGTGAAATTGATTTACATATTACTTTCTACAATACGTATTTACTAAGCACACCACCCTTTTTTACCTAAAAAAGATCCCTAATATTACAAAAGTCCCACCACTCATCTCATTCGAATAATGAGTTTTTGCTACATGCTTGTAGAAATTAATTTGCAAAATTTAGCAATTTTTTTTCATCTAGGATCAAATTTCAATACCCCAATTTAAGAGTTTTATAAACATTGTTATATATGTCATTCACCCATAAGTTACATGATGTAGAAATCAACGTGATGATAAAAAAAACTTAAAAGATATATAAATAATTAAAGAAAAAAAAGTCATTTGATGGCTTGTAATAATTTGTATGCATTCGAGCTAATTTGTCTTCTTACTTGAGCAACATTCTCTTTTATTGAAAGATATTTTAAGAATAGTAATAGAGTATCAAATACAATCAAATTAGTTAGATTTCGTTGTTTATATTTAGACCATAAAACATATCTTATTTTTTTATTATATAATGATACTAGATTAGTACGTTCATGAATGAATCGAACGATGGAAAGAGATAGCTAAAGTAGTGAAAAATGAGTTGGTAATGTTGAATATTATTAGAGTATAATCAACATAAGCATTAGTATTATTTTTTACGGGATATTTTTATTATTGGTATAATGAATTAATCTTGTCATCACCACTCAGCAATGGTTAGACATTGTTTGTCTAGTGATCTTAAAAAGAAGTTTTCACATCTGGCGGGAACGAAAGAGCAGCGCATTTGGCGTTGCGAAACCGCGTCCACCTTTGCACAAACAAACAAAACAACATCATCATAAGAATTGAAGAAGAAAGAAGAAGAAGAAAGGAGGAAGAGAGGAACGTTTTTCTCGTTAATTTCTTCCCCTCTCTTCCTCTTTCTCTTTCAATAACAATGGCCATGTTTTACAAACAATGAATCCTTATTATCATTATCATTATCATAATCATATTATTGTATTAATTATTATAATTGCATTCATTCGCCATGCGTTGGTTGCCAACTCTTATTTTCTCTCCTTCTTCTCATTCTCAATCTTCTAACCCTTCTTCTTCTTCTTCATCTCCTTCAACTTCTGACCCTTCCGATCCTAGAAAGAACACGCGCGGCACGTGGTTTTTCGGTAACGGTAAAAAATCTACGCGCTCAAGGAAGTTACGTCACGTCGACGATGATCATTCCGAATACGACGTCGTTGCGCCTCCTATTTCTCGTTCTCCAAGCGCACGTTCCTACATTCGCTCCAATACCTCTTCCTCTGTCGCGCCTCAGCCGTTGCCATTGCCGGAGCTAGCTTCTCCCGCCGCGTTGCTTCGCCAGAGAGATGCAGTTCGTTTGCCGTCGCCTAAAGAGGCTAACGGCAAAGCCTTAGAACACGATGTCGCTGCCGTCGTCGGTTCTCTTCCGACTGGCTTTAAGATGCGCAGGTAATTCATTTTGTTCTCTCTCAAATGGCTTAATTTTCTCACATTTGTGAAATAATTCTGAGATAATTTAATTTATAATTTAAAATTAGATATATCAATTTTTCAGGTATAATTTTATTACTTATATTTTATTTTGGACAAAAAGTATTAATTAAGAACATCCTAATAAGTTTCTTATTACGCGCCTGATTATTAATGCTGTCAATCATATTCATACAAATGATTTTCTATTGTTAATTTTTTCCTATTTATGAGTGTAGGGTTTGAATTGCAGTTTAGAGTTTATAATTAAACTAAGTTTGATTTCACAGTGAACATGTTTGATGAAATCAAATTAGTTTATTATTTGAGTTTTAAGTCTCAAATAATGAATAAAGTTATTTGAAAGAGTATTCGATACCATCCACAGTTCCAAAAAGTGTATAACAGGGCTTAGAACTACTCCAATTAGGGATGTAAGTCAAATTATTAGGAGTTGTCATAGGTTTCACTATTGTATAGGTTTATGTAGAATACTTAATTAGCAACATTCTCTATGTTTTTTGTCCAAACTTTTAGTTCAATACTTTTGACACATAAAACCAAATATGCACAATGTGTATGGAAAGTATGAGTCCTTTTGATTAATTCGAATTTTCTTGCAGCATATTTCTGACATCTGAATTTTCATGTACAGTGTTTTTGCTAGCCAAGAGACAAGAAGGAATATGGAGCATATGGATACAAAGCCACCAGGGAATATGATGGTGCGTCAAAATACAAGTGGTGATGCAACTCCAAGCTTTCGAGGAAATAGCTTCGAGATCAGTGTACCCCCAAGGAGTGCTCCATGCAGTCCCTTTACCAGTCCCTCAATCAGCCCAAACAACCCCAAGAATGATGATTTTGTGCCATATTATTATGTGTCACCTAAAGCCAATCAGTTCTGGTCTGCACCAGAATTTCCCACATCTACCGGGCAACCACCTCCTGCTTTCTTTGATTTATCTGCATTAGGCATTGATTGTGCCACTTCTCCCCATCAGAGTTCTGGAGGAAGAAGTCCTATACAACAAAACCCCAAAAGCCCAACTAGACCTTCTTCACCATTACCTAGATTATCCCTTGACACCCCAACAACTTCACGTCGTGAAAGTCTTGGTCTTCCTCTCACTGTTCATCCTTTACCCTTGCCTCCTTGGCCTGGGACTTCCTTACCTTCACCCTCTTCTGCCTATTCCCAACCTGGGGTGGCTAAGACAGAATCCTTATCTATGAAAAGCCAATGGCAAAAGGGTAAACTTATTGGCCGAGGTACTTTTGGAAGTGTTTATGTTGCCACCAATAGGTATGTCTACAAAAGTTGTGACCCCTTTGTGCTCTTTCCTTTTCTCTTTCTCATTTGGCAGCTCTAAAATATATTTTCATTATTTACAGAGAAACTGGAGCATTGTGTGCAATGAAGGAAGCAGAAATATTTTCTGATGATCCAAAATCTGCAGAGAGTATAAAGCAGTTAGAACAGGTTTTCCTCCATCACTTGCTGTTAATGATGTTTATTTATGTTCTGTTTGTTGGGGTGGACTCTTCAGTTATAATCAAGATGGATTCTCATTGCTTTGGATTCTCATAAATTGAATTTGTAATTATTGGAGGAGATCAAGATGGATATGTGATTAAATTATCTCATCAATTTGCTACTAAAATGTTTTAGCTATCTAAGATATTTTTTTTCTGTCAATTCACTATATCCTCATTACTATTTGTACCCTTTCTTTTTCAGGAGATTAAAGTTCTTAGCCAACTGAAACATCCAAACATTGTGCAGTATTACGGTAGTGAAATAGTAAGTAATCTAATTGATGATTTGGTGTCTTGTCTCATGTGTCCCCGATAAATAATTTTTAATAGAATTGCTACACAACCTAATTATAAGTTATAATGTCTCTGTGTTTGTGTTCTCAGGTAGGAGACAAGTTTTATATTTACTTGGAATTCATCCATCCTGGTTCAATAAACAAATATGTTCGTGATCACTGTGGCGCAATAACAGAGTCTGTGGTTCGGAATTTCACACGGCATATTCTTTCCGGGTTGGCTTACTTGCACAGCAAAAAGACAATTCATAGGTAAGGGTCACATGATTGATAAGCTGCTCAATATCCGACTTGGATAAGAAATCTGTAGCTGATATTTGTGTCATTTTTTTTCTAATGGAGTGTGTTTTCATTTTCTTTTTATTTCCAGAAATTACTGTTTGATTTCGGATTTGGACCATCTAATGACATTTATTTTTCTCTTATATATTCATATAGGGATATCAAGGGGGCTAACTTGCTTGTTGATTCCTCTGGTGTTGTTAAGCTTGCTGATTTTGGGATGGCCAAGCATGTGAGTTGTAAACCCCCTCTACGATATACTCTTTTTTCTCTTTTTCCTTATCAATAAAGAGAATGGTTTACTCGCTAAACAGATACTTTGGATTTTAATCATTATCATGATACAAGAAGGACATTGCATTTCAAGTTCAGGAATTAACTTGAAAGGATAAAAAAATTATTTTTAAAATTTCTCTTGTTTGAAATCAACAATTTTATTATTCTTTGAAGTCGGTTTTGTTGCAATTGTCTGAGGAAACTTGTTGCAGCATATCTAGTTGATTATCTGTTAATTTTCATTGTTTGAATATGTATCTTAGATCTTTATACGCTTGCTTTTAGATCTGAGTTGTTCAGAAGAGGTGTTTCTCTAAGTTCTATATGTTCTTTAGTTTGAATTATGTATGACATAGAATTATTCTTTCTTTTGAATTTTACTACATTTCACCACCACCTTTGCTGCCATTATTTCTTTGTGCCCATTATAATAGTCTTGGGATCTCTCTTTCCACAGCTAACTGGGCATTCTGCTGATCTGTCTCTGAAAGGAAGTCCATATTGGATGGCTCCAGAGGTATATATTCTTATTTTACGTTGCTCTCTAATGTATCACGTGTTCTTGACTAACACTTGCTTCTCATACAGCTTATGCAAGCAGTCATACATAAAGATAACAGCTCTGATCTAGCTTTTGCTATTGATATTTGGAGTTTGGGTTGTACAATTATTGAAATGTTCACGGGGAAGCCTCCTTGGAGTGAATATGAAGGAGTAAGCACCTGCAAAAAAAATTTGTCTCGTATCAATTTGTTATTCAGGCCACTTCAGTACCATATATACCATAATTGGAATTCTCATTAGTATAATAACCCTCAATGTTTGTTAAAATATAACCCGTTAACAATGAGACCTCATATTTAGAAATGGTTTTTTACATGCTTATTTGAAAGGTTGAAATTTGCTCATAGTAGATATAATGTTGAATTGTTGATATCTCTTGTTTTAGCAATCTTTCATTTAACAACTAACTTAAAAACATCTTTATTCAAAGCTTTTTATTTGTTTTTTCTGTTTGTAGCTTGTGGATATAACAGATATACTGTTATGTATAATGTCCTCCATGCATTAACTAGGTGTAAATTTTGATCTAATTATGCAGGCGGCAGCTATGTTCAAGGTAATGAAAGATACCCCTCCTATACCAGAAACGTTGTCATCAGAGGGTAAAGATTTCTTGAGGCTTTGTTTTAAAAGAAATCCAGCTGAACGACCCACTGCTTCTATGTTATTAGAGCATCGGTTTCTGAAAAACTCACAACAGTCAGATCTTTCATCTTCATGTCATCTGTATAATGGAATAACCTCAATGGTAATGATAAGTGTTGTGTCTCTTTTTTATTTGCCAAACCATGCATTTGGTGTTAAATTTTCTTATTCTGACAGGATAAACCTTTTAGCCCAAGAGGGTTATTAGAAAACAGACCTGATCAGTTTTCTATTTCCAATGCACAGATTGCCAAAGGGAAATCTGCTACTGATAGGTGAGAATTTCTCATTAGTTACATGGATATATTCGCACTTTATATCTTCACCTGATGTTTTGCATAATTTGTATGCATTATCCTTTACCTTGAAGCATGTAACAAAGTAACTTTACATTACAGTGGCATGGCAATGTCCTACTCACTCTACTCTTGAAGAACTTCCCAGCTCACCCTCCTCTATACTAGGCTTGCACCACATTCGATCAAAATTGTGATTAATGTCACTGTAGCTGTGTCAAACATAGCAATAGGGAACAAAAAGGTTATTTTCAAAAGAATATGCTAAGGGAAGTTCTCACTCAATATGCAAATGACATGAGTTCAAGCGTACCATGTTTTAGATGACTTGCAAATATTGCTGTTGAAGGTTCTTCTCGAGATTTTCATTGATTCCTCTGAAAGTAATGGACATATTTAATATGGAGTTTATACTGCAAGTGAACGTTGAAGCAGATTTTGTAAAAATTAGAATGCTCCAGCAGTAACTGTAACACAAGTTATGTGGGAAAAAAATTACATTAAAAGTTTATTTTTCTTTTATTTTTTCATTTTTTTCTTTTATTTTTTCATTAGATGGGATTACACCATTGTATTTTGTAATTGACAAACTTTCTGTAAGAAAAGGAAAAAATTGGACAGAAAGGCACTTTTATAGGTCGATCAACTTTAGGATGAAATCAAATCTGATTATGTACATATGTTACCCAATCTATCTAATTAAATGCACTTACTCCCTTTGTACTATAATAATTGATTCAATTGCAAAAAAATTTCTTTTATAATAATTGTCACTTTAATTTTTAAAGTACTTTCTTCATTGTAACTTTTAATTAGTATTATTTTTTAATTAATATTTATATTTTTTCAATGAAATATCTTTCACTGTACATTTATAATATTGATAATGCACAAATAATTAATAATATTAATTTGGTAAAAATAGTATCTTCTCTTTTTTTTAGATTTTTTTGTCAATTATTTTGGGACGAAGAGAATATTTTCTTAAAATTAAATTACTTCATCCATCCTAAAATAATTAAGTCATTTGATTATTTGATACATTAAAAACTTTCATCAATCCCAAAATAATTAAGTCATTTGATTATTTGACACATTAAGAAATTTGTAAATACTACTTTTACTAAATTATTGTTATTAAATATTAATCCATTATCAATAACATAAATCATCGTAAAAAATATTATATTAAAAATTATGCAAATGAAATTAATTAAAGGATATAATTAAAAATATATATTAAAAATTTTAAAAAACGATAATTTTAAGACAATTTCTTTTATAAATGAATCAATCATTTTAGTAGGGATGGAATATTGTACACCCATCTCCCACGAGTTACGCTATAGAGTAGGAACATTTTCTTCCAAGAAACTCACGAAGTTGAATTGCAAAAACAGCTGATTATAATTGTAAAAAACTTATCCACAAAATAGTACTCCATTTGCTTTATAAAAACATTCTTTAAAATTTGATGTTAATAAGTAAGTAATAGAGTTTCGAAGTAAACTATTTCTTAAATTTCAAAAATCAATAATAAGAAAGTTAACAAATTATTTTTCATTAGCTTTTAAAATTAGAACAGAACCTTCAAAATATTTAAGACAGTATTGAACATTAGCTTTTAAGATGATTTTATTGCTTTGTAAAAAAAAGAAGGTAATTTTAATTGTATCATCTAATTAATTAAAGTTACAACTCAAGCTATTTTTTTCCCTACTTTACATTTACATTTATGATAATGAGAATATAACAATGTTTAATAAAATTAATTTGATAAAATTAATATTATCTTTCTTTTATTTATATATATTTTTTTCTTTCAATTTGGGTGAAATAACCCAACATAAAAATTATTGTGTCCATAATCTTTCATTTTTCTGAGTTTGACAAAGTCTAAAAGTATGAATAGAAGCCTACCCTTTTTTTGTCCGCAAGTCTATACCACTCAAGTGGTAAGACTATTGTAAATAGACTAACGAGTAAAAATGTCTTAAATTTAAATTTTAGAGAATGAGTACATTTGTTTGAACTTAAATAAGATGATTTTTAGTTTAGAAAATTTAAAGATTATTTTTTAGTGATTTGTTTAAAAATATTTTTTTTTATTTCCGTTTGATTACTATCGTAAAAATAATTTTTAATTTGTTTGTATACAATTTTATAAAAGTGATTTTTTAAACTACAAAATTACCATAAAGGACATGACTTTTCTAAATATACTATCATCTTTTTTTTTCTCTGTTATGTCTTTGTGCCTCATCCTCTTATCTACTATCCCATACCTCTCTATCATTTATCTCTTTCATGATTTTTCAGTTGGATGTGGTCATAAGCATAATTATTGAAGTAACAATGTTGATTTACAAGAAATGAGGGTTTGAATTGTAAATGTACATTTTAAAAATTCATGTTAAAAACTTAAGAAAATAACTCAAGATTGATCTTGGTTATGAAAACAGAAAACGGAGAACGTTCTTGGTTTTTATTGTAAAACAGAGAACGTTCCTTGATTAGCTTAAAACAGAAAATCAGTTTGTGTTTTATCTTAGTTAATCAATTAAGGTTAACAAATAAGGAGATAAGATAGAGAATACCACACAAAGATATATCCTGGTTCACCCAACTTGGGTTACGTCAAGTTATTACACTGTGAGATTTTCCACTAAGTGTTTAAAACAAAGAGCCTTCTTGATTTTACAGCACCTAGTTTAGATCAACTTTGATCTGTTTCAATCTCTATTACTTTTCACCCAGAAAAAAACAATAACACCTATCTAACTTTGATAGGATTCAATACAATCTAAACAAACTATAAAAAAAAAAAAACTTTTATAGTTTGAGTTTTTACAATAAGATTGTTTTTTGACAGAATCTGAGATATCTCAACTCTTGTTTGAGATTTGATTCTTTACAAAGAATTCAGTAATAATTAAGCAATCTAATCTAAGAATTTAGAACTATTTCTTCTTTGCGAAAATTGAGAACTTCAAGTATGTGTATGTGATTGATTTGTGGGATTTTACAGCACTTGAATTTCTTGTTGTATTCCTGGATATTGGTCTTCTATTTATAGGCTTTAGAAGCATTTAATGAAGGTCAAAAAGAGTTGTTGGTAGTGCTCTGTATTTTTTACTGAAGCCAATATTTCAGAATAAAAATAATCCAGTTTTGAATAGATTTAAAAGCTGCTTTGACTTTTCTGTTACAACATTTGTTAAATCAATTTTGTCTTCTAGTTAAAGAGCCCTTGAAGTTTCTTCCTTAATCTTGGATGGTACAATTTCAATCTTGAGTCTTGAATGTAGCCAAGAGAAGTTTGGAGAAAGATTATAAGCCATTGCAGAAGAGAACAGACTGATGCTAGAGTTATGCAGAAAACGAAGATTGATTATCAATTTGGATCTGTCATTTTCAATCTAGAGTTCCTGTTTTGATCATTCTAGATGTTGTAAGACCCGCATTTTTTTCTTCATTAACGCCAGTTTCGAGGAAGAAACTGTGTAAGGTAGGTAGAATGTAACATCCAGTCATTTTATCTTATTTTTATATTTTTACGTAGAAATAATTGTTGATGATATTATTTTAATTTTTGGTAATAATAATAATAATAATAATAATAATAATAATAATAATAATAATAATAATAATAATAATAATAATAATAATAATAATAATAATAATAATAAAAGCATCAAATGACAACCGTTAAAAACAAGTTTCATGGTTTACTTGAAATGTCACGTCCCCACTTAATACACGTTCCCCACTTTTTCCACTTAATATCACCCACACTTTCCCCATTTAATTTAATATCACGTTCTTCACTTACCACACGTTCTCCATTCAAAAACGTTTTGCGATATAGAAAAACAGTTTAGTTGAGAAGGAGAGGGAGACCATTTTGATAGAAAAGGCAACCACCAAAAGAGAAAAGGAATGAGTAATTCTATTCTCGAATTTGTTAAATCAGTATCAAAAAAAATATGGATTACGCATTCGTTAACCGTTGGATCGTGCTGATTTTTGGACAGAAGGTTCACAACATTCAGATACACGTTTTCAACGGTTGGATCAGCGAAACAAAGTCCAGAGAGGGAGACATCGGGCTCGCACAACAACAGGTGTGAAATGAGTGAGACAAGAGTTTGTGAAGCATAATTCTAAATACAACTTTAGTAACGGTAAGGGCATCACTCCATTCGCTTTCCTACTTGAATTATATGTGATATAAATGTACAGTGATGTTGTGTATTGGTTCTATTTGTGTGTTATCTTCAAAATGAATATTAATAATGGTTGTGTTTGACATGTCCAAATTGTGGAAAATGAGCGTTATGTGATACGTTGTTATAATGGTTGTGCTTGACATGTTGTGGCTATTCAAGGTGATTACTTTGAGTCTAAAATAGGTTGGTTTAGAACAAATTTGAATGATTTTGGACACTCTGGTTGAGTGATCTATACTGTTACTAACAAAAGTGTCTACATTCATGCATTCATAGTTGTGTGGTGCGTCCATAATTGGTTGGAGGCCATAGTTGGTGGTGCGTCCATAATTGGTTGGAGCCCACATATCCTTGCGGGGATTGTGAGTTAGTGATGTTGCTTGGAAGGACCCACGAAGCCCTTGCGGGGGAGGCGATATTCCGGAATCATGCATTGACATATAGTCTAACAAATAGATTGTGCATTTTGGTTGATTTGTATATTTGGTGCGTTGTGACTTTTAACTGTTAAATGAAATATATTATTTATTTATATTTTTGTTATAACAACTATATATGCATGCATATTTGTCTTGTATTTGTTATTTGGAGGTGACCTTTACATTTGACAGGACGTCACATATAGTGTTACTTGAGTGAATAATGTCACGGTCAACCCAATAGGAGAAATGCGAGGAAGTACAACAACATGTAGTTGGAGGCCCGAGATGCTTTTGTGCTGGGGTTAGACTTGTTGGGTGAGTTTTCCACAAGTCCAAAGTTTATGACCAACTAAGATTTATGTTTGGATAGTAAAACATCAATAGTTTTGACTCTAAGAGTTTCTTTTGTTTAACGTATTAAATTTACTTTTAGTGATTGTAAATACTTTGATTCATTATTTGTAAAATATAACTAAAAATATTATTAATTGATTTTAAGATAAATGAGTATTTAAGACAATCATAAATAAATAAAAACGAATATGTATTTTTACGTTTAAAATTTTGTTAGTTAATGTCTCGAAAAAACGGGATGTTACAGTCCTTTGTAATGTCTTATCATATATCAAGGTTGATCAAACTTTCTTGACAGTTTGATTTTAGAGTTTCAAACTGTTTTACTTTGACTGTTTCTAGTCATTTTATTTTAGTAATCTGATAACCTTTTTGAGCTGGGATGAATCCTAATTGTTCCTTGCCATATACTGATTCTATTTGAATAAATTTTCGAAGCAAAATCTTTGTTAAAGAGGTGGAGAATGATTGGTCAATATGCTGTGATGAACATTCTTGAAACTGGAGATCATTCTTTGTTTTTATGCAGAATGTTCTCGTTGCTGTTTTTTCTGCTTTGCTTGATTCTGTTTTTAATTAAATTCACTCAAAAGCACAAGTTAAATTAACATAACATTTTAGAATCATAATTAACTTTCTTAATTAACCTTTGTTTATTTTCATCAAAACTTTAAATATGGAGTTTGTCTCAACAATTATTTCTCTTTTGAAACTTCTCAGTAATATTCTTTCACCCTTCTTTATTAAAGCGGGTGTTTGAACTATTACCAGCCTCTGTTTCTTCCATGCAAAATTTTAAAAATGAATTGATTTTACTGTCATCCCATATTGCAACCATTCTTCCATCACTCTTAGAACTTTTCGCATCTTTTTTTGTTGCTATACTAATTGATATTTAAGTTAGTAAAAATGTTAAATAACATGTTTAAAACAATTCATATAGTGACCTATTTTTGTTGCTATACTAATTGATATTTAAGTTAGTAAAAATGTCAAATAACATGTTTAAAACAATTCATATAGTGACCTACTTTAATCAAATTTCCAACTTGTAAACATGATAAGCATGCTATCATAGTTTGATTATCCATAGTCACTAAGTCCATTGATAAGCATGCTATCACAAAAATGTCTTTACTATGCAAGGTGTGAATACCTAAAGAATTTGTTGTGAAATCTACTATAACATAATAATTGAAATATTTCAAATTGGATACTTCAAAATTTATTAGTTTAATTCATTTCATATACACATTTTGAAATGAATTAATGTACTTAATACTAATAAAAAAAGCAATAAACAAACAAACAAAAGCAAAAAAAAAAGAAGTTGAAATGATTCAAATAAAAGGCATAGAAACAACAACAAAACGACATGGAAAAATAAAAAACGAGAAGGAAATTTACTTTATGAAAACCTAGATCAGAGAAAAAAATAGTCACAGCTGAGTGCGTGAAAGAGAAAACGCAACTAATGAAATGATGCAGAAAATTGATGGAGAAAACTTTAGTAAAAATTGATGGAGGTAATTTTGGATTTTCCAGAAACGTAAATGTAATTACATCATTTTCTTCCACCGAGTAAAGTCTGTGTTTTTCAAGTTGTTATCTTTTTCTCCCATATATCGCAATAGACAAATGTGAGAAACTACTAGCTTTTTATGTTTAGTCAAAAAACAATTTTTTTTAAATAAAATTATTTTTAAAAAATCTGAAACAAACAATATTCAAACAATAAAAATTAGTTTTTTGTTTTAAAAAAATAGATTTTTTTGTGAAAAATCTCACATTACATTACATGACATCCTAATATATTTATGCTAGTAAAACTTACACTACTGAAAATGTTAATAAATTTATTATTTGAAAAAAATATATAAAATTTAATATAATAATAATAATAATAGTAACAAAAAGTATTTATATATTTTGTTAAGTAACACTAAATAGATTTTTTTATGAAAAATCTCACATTACATGACATCCTAATTTATTTTATGTTAGTAAATCTTACATTATTTAAAATGTTAATAAATTTATTATTTGAATAGTGTTAGATCCAAAATTATAAATAGGCTAAATTACATTTGTGGTCCCTTAACTTAATTTCAGGTAACGTTTTAGTCTCTTATTTTTTTTTCCCCCCGATTTAGTCCTTTATTCCTAATAATGTCAAATAAAGTATGAAAATATGAGTTTATTTGAAGATTTGCGTTATGGATTTGATGAAATTTGTATTATATTGAATAATATAATTAGTTTTATAAGTTTTGATTGAATTTTTTTTTTTTTGAATTTTTGTTTAAAAAAGGACAACGTTGTTGAAATATTAAAACATAAAATATCAAATTGTCATTTAAAATTAAAATAAAGGACTAAGTCGGGAAAAAAAAGATAAAGGACTAAAACGTTACCTGAAATTAAGTTAAGGGACCACAAATGTAATTTAGCCTTATAAATACATCACAAATAAATAAATAAATAATGAAAAAAAAAATGAAATTAGATATGAAGATAAAACATATACACATGAAAAGTAGATCCAAAATTATGAAGATACTACAAGAAATTGAAATTGAAATAAGGAATATCCTATATTCTAAACACAATCAAATAAAAAAAATATAAAAAAACGGTAATACAGTAGAAACTAATTAATTAAATACCTAGATGATGCACCCTTAAATATTTTGATGATGATGAATCAAGTCTCCTAAATACAGATGACTAAAACAGAGAAGCAAATGTTCATGGAAAAGGGAGACAACATAAAGAGGAGGAAGGTGTTAGTCTCATCTATTTTTGAGAAGTAGAATGACAATACTTTTAGATTTAAAGGAGATGTGTAAGAATATTTCAAAACAATGGATGGAAGAGAGAGTTAGAAAAAATAAGAGAGAAGGGGATAAGGTGCTCTTTTAGAAAAATGGATTCCTACAAAGATATTTCAAACACACAATCACAACTACCTATTTTGGAGTTGACGAAAATTTAATATTGTGTATTAATATTTAACATACTCATGTCTCTCTTGGTATTAAATAGAGTCTTGCTTATGCATTTATTAATCATGTGTGTCTCAATATTAAGCAAAGTCTTACATGTGGAGTGACTAGAAAAATTAATGCTATATGCATTGATATCACACCATAAAATCCACCAAACAATAAATGTCTAGCCATTCTACATTTATAAAGCACAACTACTAATTGTGAAGTTGACACAAATTTAAAGTTATATGCATTATTGTTAAGGGTCACGCTTGTATTGGTAATATTCAAAGTTTTGCTTATGCATTTATTATGTAGAGTTATGTGTGTCTTAGTATTATGTAAAGTATTGTATCTTGATAATTTTTTCGAAGTTGAATAAGTGTCCTCAAATTTCCAAACTTAAGTAATTAAATTATCACCATATTTTCATCGGTAAAGGCCTCCGTCCAACAAAAGCATCTCTCATAACGTTGATGTATTAAATGCCAACGAGTCATACAATGGTTACATGGATTAGGTATTAAAGTATACGTTGGTAGTTGATTAAATAAATTATGGGTTGTGAATTGTGATTAAAGTAGCAAAACTTAAGAAGATTTAAAAGATTCTAGATTTATGGTATACACAAATATATACACAACAAAGTAAAACCGTAAAAAAATTGATTGTAAACGAATACGTGATTATTATTTATAGATCCGTGATTGATAGTAAAACCGGAAAAATATTTTTAATTAAATGATATAATTAAAAATAAAATAAAATATACTATTATCTCAATCTTTAAATATAAGATCCTTTTGAATTAAGAAAATGACGTGAATTAATCGAAATATGGTATTCAAGAAATAATCTCAAAAAAAATCAAAGAGAATCTTATGGAAAGGGATTAAAATCTTTATTTCTTGAGTAACATATTTTGATTAATACTCCCTCTTTTCCTAACAATAAAAAGAAAAAAAAAACATCAATATCAATGAATTTATTTATTAATATCATTTTATGAATATTTTTATAAATATATCTTTTATAGAAAAATATTCACTAATATTTAAAATACAAACATTAAATAGCGATAAAAAAATTATTTAAATAATAAATATATCTTAAAAGATAATATTTTCTTTTATAAATGAGACCAAAAATTTCTCTTTCTTAAGAGTAAACTTATAAAAATGATATAAAATTTAACAAATTTAATATAATAATTCATATTCTTAACTCTAATCACTTTCTCAAATAGACTGATAAAGTTATATATATAATCATTTGATACTGATTTTAAATATTCTAAATAACATATGTTAGTCTTTCAACAATTCTACTCTTACACTAATTCCACATTAAATAATATCTCACTATATCAATTACAAGAATCTGAAATAAATCAAAATAAAAACAGAATACACATATATAAAAAAATTTAGTCAAGCAATTAATTTCCCATTTAAATGTCACATATTATATATGAACCTAAACTGTTTTTTTTTTCTTTTCAAAATATAAATCATTTATTTTGTCTGGGCTCAATAGACTAATTATTGTTAATGTATCAAATTTTTTATGTCATCTTTATCTAAATATAATACTATAAATGAAATTTTAACTTTTTACCATTCAATTATTTTTTATTTTTCAAAATAAATTTTTTATTCCGTGTAAAGTACGAGCTCAATTACACCGATACTATTTGATTTCAATTATTTTTTATAAATAAATAATTATTGTGAGAAGAAAAAATAGAACGAGTGTGTACGGTAGAAAAAATAAGAGTGGGATGAAAAGATAATAAATTAATTTAGAAATATTTGGTATAAAACCATTAATTGATACACATAAATAGGAATAATTAATTTGCACATCAGAAATTAAGGACAAGGATTGATTGAGTTGGTAGTTATAACGGCGTGACCAAACTTGTGTCAATGCGCGTTCACGTGCATTTATCATTCTTCACTATTACTTCCTTATTTCTTTTCTCATCATTTTCCAACATACAACATCGAAATAGAATCATCTAAAGAACAAAGCGATGGAACCTCCTCAAACACAATCCATTGATGTTTCAACCGCAGCTGGAGATGATGTTCAAGACAAACTCATCAACAATTGGTATTTAATCTTTTTTTTTTCTTATTAATTTCTTTAATTTTTATTGATTGAGAATAATCTAACTTTTTTTTTTATTATGAATATGATGCAGTTGTTCTTGCTGCTATGATTGTATACAAGGTTTCTTTGACTACTTGTGTTCCAACTTGTGTTGAACTCTTTGAATCAAAATTTCAATAGCAATATATGTAGAATCGAATGATGTAACGGGGTTTACCTTGCTAATTTCCTAACCTTTCTTTATCATAGAATTAGTGTATGTTAATTAATTATAATTAATTTTAAAGAATTGTGCTTTCTGATTATTATATTCTCCTTTTCCTTTGTATTTGGGCCACTTTACAAACAGAATTTGAATTTATTCCATCCAAACTGTGTTGTGTTGAGAATTTCAGTGAATTTTTTACTTACAGAGGATCGTGTTACTTATTTGTTGTACGAAAGAAGCTATTGAAAATGCGAAACGCGTGAGACCCCTTTTAGTTCCGTATGTCTTTTTTATTATGGAAAGGGATAAAACTCAGACACGATTTAACCCACGGTCAAATTTAAAAGTGAATCTCTCAAAAACAAAATGTAAGACAGATTAGTCTATGATATAAAAATAATTATTTTTAGTCTATAATGAAAATAAATTGAGATACATTAGTCTTTATATGATATTTTTTCCTAGTTAGTTTTTTAATTTGTTTTTAAACCATGACTTTATTATAACATATCATATAATGATCTCGCATGATTCCCATATATTGTAAATAAAAATAATTAATGAGACATTTAAGTCCTCCAATAATTTGGTCAAGGTTTTTTTTTTAATTTAAATAATATTTTAAGTTTCATCTTTTATGTATGTTTTTTTCTTTTTTTAAATTTTTTATTTAATTTTCAAACGAGGAATAAAACTATCCTCTTATAATTTTGTAAATATCTAGTGGGAAGTTAACCAATAACGTTAATGACTTTATGGTATATATGTTATTTGTTTTTCTATTAAATTATTTTATAAACCAAAAAAGATTTTTTGTTTTATTAGAGACTAATTTGCAATTTGTTTCTTGTATTTTTGTGAGAGATCAAAATATCAATTTACTTTAAATTTAAAAATACTACTATATCTTGATCAAACTTAGGCTGTTTCACGAGATATTAGAGAGACTATTACAATTCTTTATGTTTCGTAGACACATTTTAATATATCAAATATAAAAAAATTATCTTAAAATTTTTGTATTCAATTCTTTAAAAATTCAAAAATTATTTTTTTAATAAAAAAAACTCTATTTTTAAAATTCTTAACAAGTTGTCTAAATATACATGTTATCGAGACCTTTTCAAACAATATTATATCTCCTTAAAATTTCTCCACTTATAAACAAAAACTAAAATTAATTGATCAGATATTTTATTCCCATGCTCCTCCCCTCAATTATATGAGTCAATTATAAAGTGGGTATTATTAACATTCTTTATTTTGCTATAACCTAATCTTATATTTCCTTGAATATATTGGGGATTTCGGAAGTCTTCGTATCCAAATTAATCCTAATAAAAATCGTAAATCAATCTAAACAAATAAAAATCATACAAAATTAAATATTATTATATATCTTTATGAAAATCGGTCCAATAAATTTCTAGATTCCTTTTTTAAAATAAAATCGAACAAAATCACATATATAAAATTTAAAATATATTTATTTATTAGTATGAAATATTGCTAAGTGTTGTGTTTTCTTCTATGAATCAGTAGATTAATTATAAAAAAAAAGGTATACTATATAACATTACATATATCCAACAGTGAATGCTGAAGTCATTTCACTAGAATTATAATATCCTCAATGTGCAGAACGTGGTATATATTGAGATTAAGTTTAAATATAAACCCCACTATTGTTCATTGGAGTCCACGTAGGAAATCAAAGATCGAATAGATTAGTTTCAGTGGATTTAAGTATAATAAGGCCATTGGTCCAATCCAATTTATCTTCTTTCGTCTCGAATAAACCATTCTCGTTTACCATACTATTTTAATTACAAGATTAAGAGAAGATGTAAATGAAAAGTTAGATATATGGACACACATTTTCGACACACAGGACTTTCTCTGTTTTTTTTTTAGGCAGACAAAAAAAATCAAGGCATTTTATTCAATAAAATAGTCTCAATACAAAGAAGATTTTCACCTTAGGAGAAGTAAAACTAGTGTATAAAATGCAGGTTTAGTAAGAGTTATACAAATTTTAGCTTAAAATTAAAAATTCATACAATATCAAACAATCACAAAATGGTGAAATTTTCCAGACTAATATGTGATAAAAAAAAATTATAATCAATATTGAAGTATTGATTATTGGACTTTAAATGTTCAGTTTCACATAAATTATAATTGGAACGTATTTAATATCTTATAGTTTTAGGTGGTTCCGTGGCAATAGTATTAATTTGAAAAATCAACTTATTTTAATTAAAAACTTGCGGTTGACAAGTTTAATACAACACAAACTTGATCATGTAGTATTGTAGTTTCCCACAAAATGGCATGTTATTAATTTACTATTATCTAATCTAATGTTTAGCTTTTATTTTATCATGACTATACACTCATGTTCCACCACATGACATAGATTCACAGAACAGAACACAGTCAAACATGAAACATCACGCACTTTCGGTATAATTTCAAATATTCTTCTCCTAGTAGCATAAGAGTTTTGTTAGTGCATGGACAAGTAGGACAAAACAAAATTAACAACACTCT
>NC_021167.2:4346038-4375143 GCF_000331145.2 Cicer arietinum | reverse complement strand
CAAGCTTCCTTATACCTTATGTGTCAACTTTGTTAAGCATTTTTTTATATTCTTATAATGCATCATCTTGCCACTTAGAGCAAATGTTTAACTTCATTAGGTGCTATTATAGCAGCAATTTTAGACTTTTACAAAACTCAAGCGATAAGGACAGTCACAGTGGCTCTGCCACTCTCTACAAAAACTATGTTAATCTACAATTTAAAAATTGAATTGGATATTAAACTGACGTTACTTTTGAGTTATAGTTCAATCAAATGAGTCAGATGACTAATAAATAAATATTAAAAGTATTTTTTTTTATAAAAAAATAAAATAAAATAGTTGAATTAATTCAATTTAATTCAATTACGACAAATTTAAAATAAACCATAATTGAATTGAATTAACAGTTAAATTGGTTGGTTCAATCGGTTTAATTGATATGTCTAATATAATAATGAAAAAACTCGTATTACCCATGCTTTTTTCTTCTATAAATTGTTTCAGCTCACACCTCATTGTCACACACAACTCTAATTAAGTTTGTCAACTCAACAAATTAACTTCACCTTTTGTCATCATAATTTGCTTCCAAGTATGGAGGGTGTATCTAAGAAGCATCCTTTTGTTTTTATGTTTTATCTTGTGTTTCTTACTCCACTTGTGTGCAGTCAACTTTATTACAACTTCTATGACTTAACTTGTCCAAACTTGACTAGAATTGTTAGATACAATGTCTGGTCAGCTATGGCCAATGATACAAGGATAGCTGCCTCTCTCTTGCGACTCCATTTCCATGATTGTTTTGTCATTGTAATTAAGCTCTCTCATTTTTAGTATTTTCTTATTATATATAGTTAGATTATTTACTATAAATAGGTTGAACATAAATGTTGGAAAATCTGCCTTAATTTTTGTATGGTAGTTTATATAAACTTAATTAATCGCTTACAACATAAGCAATTATCATATAAATATTTATGTATAAATTTTTTCAACAACAAAAAGTTAGATTTAAATTATTTTCATATAACCTTTTTCATAAATAATATTAGTGAATTTATTAAAATAAATTGAAAATAATTTAGGGAAATGCATATTATAAACTATTTTGATAAACTCTTTCAAATAATCTCACCAATATTTATGTCAATAGATAAATTTAAATAAGTAAAACCAAACATATGATAGTGTAGCACAAACTATGGTCCATCAAAGTGCATAAATATCTCTCTAATTTCCTCCACAAAATTTAGTGATAGAATTAGCGACAAGTATTGAACATATAGCGACAAATTTCATATTTTTATGTGAAAATGAGTAATATTTGGATTAACTATGTTTCCTTAATCATATGGTGCTATAATAATGTTATGTCTTTGTTATTTGATTTTCTGTATTACACAGGGATGTGATGCATCTGTGTTGCTAGATGATACAAACACACTAACAGGGGAGAAAAATGCATTGCCTAATAAAAATTCAATAAGAGGGTTTGATGTAATTGATAAAATAAAGTCAGATTTAGAAAATGCTTGTCCATCCACAGTGTCATGTGCTGATATACTTACTCTAGCAGCTAGAGAAGCTGTATATCTTGTAAGTAATTATTTTGACACTACTTAATTAAAAATAATTAGTTAAATCATATTATTATTAATTAAAAAGTTTTGTAATTATTTTTTTAGAGTAAAGGGCCATTTTGGGCTGTACCTCTTGGTCGTAGAGATGGAACAACAGCAAGTGAGAGTGAAGCAAATAACTTGCCATCACCCTTTGAACCTCTTGAAAATATCACTGCTAAGTTCATTTCTAAGGGTCTTGAAAAGAAAGATGTAGCAGTTCTCTCAGGTTTGCTTCTTTCGCTTCACAATTATTTGCTTCATTTTTTTTAAATGTCATTTTATTTTGTTCTCACCATCTTCATTGTCAAAATCTAATTTTCTATTTCCATTGTTTTTATTATTTATAATTATAATTATTTTAATTTAAAACTATCATATAATTAGTAATTAGATTTTAATGACATATATGGGTAGTTAGAGTGAGCTCATGATATTAAATCCAAATCAGCATTTTTATAAAAAAATAAATTCATGTCATTTATTAATCGGACACGTCAACAAAATGAATCTAAATGCAGGTATTGTGGAAAAATTCAGAAAATTGTGAAAAAGAAAAACCAAATTCTTAAATTTTAAAATAGAGGAATTAAAATTTTAATTCAATTAAAATAAAGAGAAAAAATACATTTTTTTTTTAAATCTAATAATGAAACTCACATACATAAGGTACAAAAAATAGAAGTATTGTGCATTAAATTGACTTCCAATATATCAAATATCTATGTATTTTTTTATCATCTAAACTGCACTTACAAGATTTTTATTTAATTTTTTTTTATGTGGATAGACTTGTATGAAAATATTAATAATAGATATTTTTAAATAATAATATAAAATATCCTTCAAAATGTTAAATATAGTGAAATTAATGAAAATTCGGCTATATTTTAGTAATATTTTTATACTTGAATAAGTTTTGTGTGTATGTACTGAATATATAATACAGGTGCCCACACCTTTGGGTTTGCTCAATGCTTTACATTCAAGACAAGGCTCTTCGACTTTGGTGGATCGGGTAAATCCGATCCAACACTTGACACTTCACTTCTACAAAATTTACAAAAAACATGCCCAAATCAAGCTGATTCAGATACCAATTTGGCTCCATTGGATCCTGTCACTACTAACACATTTGATAACACGTATTACAAAAATCTTGTGACCAATGTTGGGCTACTTCAATCAGACCAAGCTCTTTTGGGTGATAATACTACTTCTTCATTGGTTACAAACTATAGCAAGTGGCCTATTTTGTTTTTTAGAGACTTTGCTGTTTCTATTGAAAAAATGGGTCGTATTGGTGTTCTTACGGGACAACAGGGCCAAATAAGGAGAAATTGTAGGGCTGTGAATTAGACATACAAATATGCATTTTCTCTTCCTTTCAGTTTTATAAACTTTAGTGCTATAATTGTATGAATATGTGTGTGGCTCAAATAAATATATAGTAGTAAATATGTTTCATAGTATTTTAGTTCAATTATATTTTCTCAATGGATTGAAATTGCAAATAGATCTCAAGTGTGTTTTTTATTTGGAATTTTATAAAATAATAATTTGATTAACGAAGTATTTAAGATTTAATTCAATTGACAATATTAATATTGTTAAATTCGACATTTTCTATGATGATTGGATTCTAACTTGAGATATTTATTGTGTTGGTTTACTAGTAGTACTTGCTACTTCCTCGACAGACCTCCGAAAAATGGACCAACTGAAAACACATTATAAAACTAAACTAAATTAACTAAATATTATACACATTTGAGAACTAAAATGATTAACAAAAGACATAATTAAATATATTTTTTATAATTTTGATACATTTAAGAAGTATTGTGATATGCTTCACAATTTTAGAAATTAAAATAGTTGTTTATTCTATTTAAAAGTCTCTTTATATTTATTAAATTTATGTGATAGTAATAATATTTATTTGAAAAAGTTCACAAATACTTCCGATATTATAAAACACGTCATAAACGAAACACTAAGAACACATGAATTAATATAATTTGACATAAGCACAGTGCTCTATAGTTGAATTTATGGTGCAATTGGTGTAGACTCTTAGATTAAAAAGGTAAAACTTTCTCTTATTAAAATTTCCTTAGACTACATTCCTCCTCCTCTTTTACCTTATCTTTTTCTTTCTTTAAAAAGTTATCTACGTTTTACTTAATTACTTTATTTCATTTTAATATTGATATATTAAGAATAGTTTTGAGCCCATGTTATTAACAATAAACAAAACAAAACAAAAAATTTTAAATGTACTTTTTATTTTACTATTTTGTTCACAGTTATCTTTTAATATTTTTATTTCTAAATCCGAGTTTTTGGTTTCTATTTTACCACTTTTATAATTTTGTTGGTCCCTTCTATTTGAAAAGAAAAGATGAGCTTTAAGTGTGATTTAGCTTCTAAAAGAATATTTTCTTAAACTACAAATTTATTAAAAAAACGAAAAATAAAAACTGAGAGACATAGACCTAACCAAAAAAAAAAAGAAGTTTCTAAAAGTTAAACAGATTTTCAAATCTTTAAACATATATTATATAGTTGAACTTCTTTCTGTACATTTTCTGTATAAAGCATTTCACTGACATTAAAAAGATTATAAAAATATCTAACATATATATTTTGTACAAATAACATATTTAATTTATATATATTTTTTTACTCAATATATATATATTGCATATAATTTATAGTTAGTATTTAATAAATTGAAATATTATTATGGTTACTCTCAACTTAAATTGTCTTCGTTTTCTTTTCATGGATAATATTTTATTTTTCTTTGCATAGAATCTATATATAGTTTTCTTATTTACATATTATTTTGGCCTAACTGAATAAAACTCACATGTGATTGCTTACTTTTTGATTTTGAAATTCTGACGCTGATGGTGCCAAATATTAATTGTTTTTTGTTTGTTTTATTGTTTGTTAGTAAGCATGCGCTGCGCATCAATATTTGTGGGGCTTTCTAATACAAAATTGTGGTATAGCCATCAATATGTCTTCTTTGTGCATGTTCACCATTTCACACATTCTCTTTTCATCACCTTCGTCTGAGGTTACCTTTGACTTCCATTAAAGATTTATTTGTGATGGATTCTTGGTAACATGATAACCAGAAACATCTTTTTACATGTATCATTATTGTTTAATGAAGTCAAACATTATATTTTAAATTCAACTAAGAAAAATGATACTAAAACAATCGTTTTAGATATTTAAAAAAATAAATTTTTACTTACTAAAAAAATCGTATCTAAAATTAATATTGATTCAATAATTATTAAATTAATTGATTTAATTAATAATTAATATTAATTTGATAATTATTAAATTAATTATATGAATTTAATGGTTGTTTAAAAAATAGTTTTTTCTTAAAAAATAGATAATTATACTAAAATATTATTATAAATTTTAAAAATATCATGTCAGGTCGACCCTAAATTAAACTAGGAGTAAAATTTAAGCAAAATTTAAAATATATGTGTTATCCTCGTACCTTACACAAGTATTTATAGTTTTAAGTATAAAAAAGTGCATATTTATTAATTAAGCAGCATTTCATCTTAACATTATCATATTATTTTATTTTAAAAACATTTCATCAAAATAAAATAAACAACATTTTAAAAAATAAAAACAAAAAATATTTTTATAAAATAAAGTACAAGTATCCGTAAGAGTAAAAAATAAATAAAGGCTTGAGCTACCGTGGATGCATACCTACGAATTTGGCGCAAAAGTCGTTGCGCAAATCATTATCAAAATCAGCATCATCAATATAAAACGGAAGTCAAACAAGAAATCAAGTGCAGCAACTAACTATCATAATGGACAGGATTTTAGCTATAAACATGGTTCACAATATATATATAGCAATCATTTTTTAAGTTAGTCCCACTTTAAGATTTTATTCTAAGACAATTAATTAGGGAAAAGAGATTATCATTATTAGAAAAATGTTTGAGATTTGAACTATAGTTTGAGTTTGAGGTTATAAATTTAAATTCTTTATTTTGTTCAACTTTAACTATACTCTATATACAAACAAACAAAAACACATTAAAACGGTTCTAAATTTATTTAGTTGTCAAATAGTGGTCCTACTAGTAAACTATCACTAATACACTTTTTTTAACATAAATTTAAAGTGAAGAAATAATATTGGATTTAAGATAGAAAAAATCTTTAAATTTAGTGAGTACTTAAAAATATATTTTGATTGACATAAATAAAAATTAAATCTACAAGAGATTAAATGTCTATCTTTTTACGACTGGATGAAACTATTAAATTCATACTATTATTTGTAGTACATATGAGTGAATGAATAAATATACTACATTCTTAACAAATGTTAATTAATTTCCGGTCCCAAAATTGCCAAGGTTATGATCAAAGTTAAGATAACTTGTCAAACTTAAACCGCTAAAAGAAGAAGAAAAAAATTAATTAGAATCAATTGATGACGATAGTGTTACTTAATTTGCAATCAACCTCTTAATTATAGTTGTAATTTATATTCTGCAAAAATGATCAATGCGAATCAAGAAATTAAGCAGCATTATTTGAACACAAAGGTTCGAAATGTATGTGTGGGGAGCTGAATAATGTTGATGGCGTAGTGACTAGTGAGTGGATAGCAAGAAGAATACACAATTAATATGTTTTGAGACTTCAGAAAAAGTTTCAATTCGAAACAGAGGGAATAAAACAGAAAACATAATAACGATATAATGAGAAAAACAACAATGATAGCGAATGAATGAAGGGTGCACGGGGACCAATTTGGATTAATCCACCAAATTATTTTCATATGCTATTATTAAATATTTTGAATTAAAATGATATTTGTATCCTGAAATTTTGAAAGCGGCAGTTCGAACGAGTGAATGGATTCTTCTGTTTGTCATTTATACCACAAGTGTGATTCATTCAATACCCACACAAGAAGAAAAAAAATCCGCATGGTTATTAAGAATATAGTGGCGAGTTTTAAGAAAGAATTTGAATTTTAAATTTTAAAATTCTAATTGATAAATTAAATTTAACCGTTAAGAGGAAGTGAATTAGATTGAGAATCCTAATAAATTTAGAAGGTATGTAATATATTGATTTGGTTTATTTTTTGGCGAAGAAAATAATTGAAGAAAAGATATTTAGTTTGATTTGTTAATTGTATAATTTTCTCACAATTTGAATTAAATCAATCAAGAACATGTTGACTTCATTATATTTAATCAAATTGAAATTAGAATAACCAAATTTCCATTAAATGAAAATTAATAATTAAATTAATTACGTTGACTAGAATAACATCTAATACATAGAAAGATAAAGATAAGTCTACTTCTATTATATTTGGATTAAAGCATTAGAATAATCATTTTAACACGAAAGACAAATAAAAAAATAACCTCGTTGAAAAGAGGTTGGATATAATAGTAATTATAGATGATTTAGACAATATAATTAAAGTAAGTCCATAAGATACTTATATTTGAACATTTAAAAACTTAAAATACCACCGTATAATTTAATTATTAAACATTATCTACAACTTGCACATGAAATTATACATGATTTATGAAATAAAACAATGACTAAATTAATATATCTATTCATTAAAAAAAAGTATTTATTTATTTTTAGTTTTATCGAATTAATATAATTTGAATTAATATTTGATTTAATCATAAAAAAAAATGACTATTAATATTTTCTTCTAAAAGAAGACATTTGTGACTCTTGAAATTTTATACATATTTTAATAATTGAATTTGGCTTAAAGGAGGTGAGTATCACTTATCTTAAGATAAACAAGTCTAAGCAACACAAATCAAAGTCCAAAAATCATGGACGGTTTCAACTTTCAATAAACTCTTAATTGTTTAACTTAATTACTTGTGGTACCATCTATCTCTATTTATTCCTTATTTTATTGCCTTAAGCAATAAATCAAATCTTATCCAAAATAAAAAAATCACCGAAATCAATTGCCAACAAAAACCGACACGCTCGTCATTTGATTTGTTTGTTTGTTTTCACAAGTCTATTAAACTTTTCTCTGTTCCTTTCTTCATTCATCACCTTCTTAGTCCCCACCATTTTATAAGCACACTCTCCGTGATCAACGAACCTAACCAACCTCACTTCATTCATTTCTCACTAACCAAAATCCCATTTTCCATTTCAACTCCAACAACTTTTCAATTCAACCTCATCCAAAATTTTGTACTCACATTACAATTACAATTATAACAATTGCATGAAATGCTTCATTTATTTGACTTTCACTCTTTAATTCACCACCCTTAAGAAAGAACAAACAACAATTCAATTAAATCAAACCCAATGGGTCTTTGCACTTCGAAACCCTCTTCAAATCCCACTCACTCCTCTCGCAAATTCAACACTGAACTTCCTCAACCAAACTCCGTCACTTCCCAACCTCTAACTAACTCCGTCAATGGCCAAAACCCTAACGAAACCGAAAACGGTAACAGATCTCCGTTTTTCCCGTTCTACAGTCCTAGTCCGGCGCACAATTTTTTCTCCAAGATGTCTCCGGCGAGGAAATTTTTCAAGAAGCCGTTTCCTCCTCCGTCTCCGGCGAAGCATATAAGATCTCTTTTGGCTCGGAGGCATGGCTCCGTGAAGCCTAATGAAGCTTCGATACCGGAAGGCGCTGAAGCGGAGCCGGTGGCTGCTCTTGACAAGAACTTCGGATTCTCCAAGCATTTTGGAAATAAATATGATGTTGGAGATGAGGTTGGGAGAGGCCATTTTGGTTACACTTGTGAAGCTAAATTGAAGAAAGGAGATCTTAAAGGCCAACAAGTTGCTGTGAAAGTGATTCCTAAAGCCAAGGTTTCTAATAATATATTCACATGCAAAATGGATCACTCTTTGAATGTATATCATTTCAGTCTCTTTGAATTGACTTATTTGAGCTTATTTGCTTATATAAACCTTGACGAGACTCTTTGAAAGATCTTACGGTAACAACTTATGACATATCGATAAACTATTTTAAGCTAATTTTCATATGCTGTCCATGATAGTTTTTGAAAATAACTTAGCTTATATGAAATTAGTTTAACTTTATTTAATATTTTGTTATAGAAATAGCCCATATTTAAGCACTTACTATATTTTAAAAGCTTATACTATTAGTGGTTATTTAAGCTATTTATCCAAACTGGGCCGAATTGTGTTTTCATTTTAATGTTTTAAATTGTAGATGACTACTGCTATTGCTATTGAGGATGTGAGAAGGGAAGTGAAAATTTTGAGAGCTTTGAATGGACACAAGAATGTAGTACGATTTTATGAGGCTTATGAAGATCATGATAATGTCTATATAGTAATGGAGTAAGCTTTAATTATGTTTCTCATTTTCGTTGAATGCTGTTATTCATCTTTTATGATGATTTTACTTAATCTAAAAAACCGATATATTTTATCCTATCTTATTGGATAATTAAGTAAGAACAATTTAATTGTAACAAATCTTTACAAATAATAAACAGTCTTTCTTAAACTCTTGTTCATCCTCCCAGATTGTGCGAAGGTGGAGAGTTGTTGGACAGAATATTATCAAGGTATTTATTTTGTTAGTTTTGAGATTATAAACCTTTTGTTTAAAAATTAAGTTATTTTTGAATGAATGGAAGTGAATGAAAGAGGCAAAACATTGTGTTTGACGGCTTTATGTTAGTTCTGTGCTATTTCAGAGGTGGGAAATACACAGAGGAAGATGCAAAAGCCATTCTGAGACAAATACTGAATGCTGCTGCATTTTGCCATCTACAGGGTGTTGTGCATCGTGATCTTAAACCAGAGGTCAAATATATTTGCAGTTTTTAATATTACTTTTTTTTTTATTTGTAATTTTGTACATCAAAATATTGAGCTCAGCTTAAGTAATATGATATTTGGATGTACGAGTTGAAGTAGCTTTTGCATTTTGAAAAGACCCTTTCCTTTTATGTGACTATTTTTTTTTAATCCTTGGGGGTTGGGGGGGAGGGGTAGTAGAATATGGCTATATACGATAGTCATGATTTTGTTTGCAAGTATGTGGGACTTTTCTCTGAATTCCTACCAGGTATTAACTTCGAATTTCTAATTATGGCTAATTTTTGGATCAGAACTTCTTGTTCGCATCCAAGGACGAGAACTCAGAACTGAAGGCCATAGACTTTGGGCTGTCGGATTTTGTTAAACTAGGTATGCTTGGATTCCTTGCATGCCATTTATTATCTTGTACATGCTTTGTCTTTTGACTTTTCATTGTGCTTTATAGATGAAAAGCTCAATGATATTGTTGGTAGTGCATACTATGTGGCTCCTGAAGTTCTACATAGAGCTTATAGTACAGAGGCTGATGTCTGGAGTATTGGAGTGATTGCATATATTTTATTATGTGGCAGCCGTCCGTTTTGGGCTCGGACTGAGTCTGGTATCTTTCGTACTGTATTGAAAGCTGATCCAAGTTTTGACGAACCTCCTTGGCCTTCTCTCTCAGATGAGGCAAGGGATTTTGTTAAGCGATTACTAAATAAAGATCCAAGGAAAAGAATGAGTGCAGCACAGGCATTAAGTGAGTTTCTATTGCCGGTTCTTATTCTTATATATTGACATTATTACTCACAATTGTGTAGTGCAGGTCATCCATGGATTAAAAACCACAAGGATGCAAAAGTACCTTTGGATATTTTAATATTCAAGCACATGAAGGCATACATGCGTTCTTCATCTCTACGAAAAGCTGCTTTAAGGGTGTGTCTCTTTATATAAAACCTTGCCTGCTTTTAAAAACCTGTTTTTGATCCGAAATGAGCCTGTGTAGAAATGTATGTCCTATTACTCTATGGGTTTGATTTTCACTACTGCTACTCTTCCTCTAATAATATGATTAAGTTTACTACTTATCTATATGTTTATGTTAAAGTTAATGTTCAAATTGTAGCTAAAGTTGATTGTTGTCCACATACCGAGTAGTAGCGGCATTGCCAAACTTTTTGGTGTTTAATTTTCCGACTTGGCAGACTCAATTCTTTCTAAAGATGAAATATTTTTGGAAGTTTTAAGTTAAAGACGTAACAAATGTTTTACCTATGCATTGTTTCCTTTCAAATCATTAGGCATGAGTGATTCTTTCTGCTATTTTGTTTGTTCCTTTTGCCTTTATTCTTTTGGTTTATAACACTCTATGTGCTTCTCAATAACTTATTAAAGTGTTATTTCCATGGTCATTGGACAGGCTCTATCGAAGACATTAACTGTAGATGAACTACATTACTTGAAGGAGCAGTTTGCACTTTTAGAGCCTAACAAATATGGCACCATAAGCTTGGAAAATATAAAAGCGGTTGGTTTTGTTTCATATTCTTTTTATGTATGTTATTAAGAGGAAAGTGGTTATCATCTCACTAGTTTGAATTGGTCAGGCCTTTATGGTAAATGCAACAGATGCTATGAAGGAGTCACGCATTGCTGACTTTCTGGGATCAGTAAGTGCTGTGATTTAACTGTAGAATACCTTTACAAATTATTGAAATGGAATTTTGTGGACACAATGGTTATTGTTGATGCAAATAATCTGTGTGGCAGCTTAATGCATTGCAATATAGAAGGATGGATTTTGATGAGTTTTGCGCAGCTGCACTCAGTGTTCATCAACTTGAAGCAATTGACCACTGGGAGAAGCGTGCACGTTGTGCCTATGATCTGTTTGAAAAGGATGGAAACAAGGCCATAGTCATTGATGAATTAGCTTCGGTATGTTAGATTTGACTATGATAATAGGTTATACATGCTGGAAAACATCATGCTAATAATATTATCATGGTTATTATTATTATTATAATGATGATGATGATATCTACCTGTTAAAATTTTCATGGTACTGCATTTTGACATCAATATACAAGTTTCTTTATTCCCCATAATATACTATTCTAGCTACATTTACATAATGCCTAGAAAGAAAAACTAGTAAAGGTCGATATTGTTTTAGGTATATTGCAAGAAACTAGTTTCTTTTTCTTTACTTTTCTTTTCTTTTCTTTTATATGATGTTTATGGTTTGAACTGAAATATTCAGGAGCTTGGGCTTGGTCCATCTATCCCTGTTCATGCTGTTCTTCATGATTGGATTCGGCACACTGATGGGAAGTTAAGCTTCCTTGGATTTGTGAAATTGTTGCATGGCCCATCAAGAAGTCTTGCAAAAGCTCAATAGAGACTTTGGAAGCTCAATACAGTATCCAAGAAAAGAGTGCTAAACTATATATACCACGATAATCTGGCTAACACAACGCTAATGCAATCATCACAATTCTATCATCGAGTGATTGTCTGTCACGTTGTGGCTTAGCATATAATTGGGGTTCTCCCGCGTTTACAAGGAATGAGTTTTTGTTTTTACCATTTGAGCGAGTAAATTAAACCTGGCATAGATGTTTGTATTTTCGTCTGTAAAGCTGTAGTGTGTTAAGTTACAGGTGAGAATATGTCTGATTGTTATTAGGGTACATTTATATTGTAACACGTTCTGTGATTCAGAATTGAGAAATCACATTCTTGTCCACATGCAAATTAATTGACTTGCATCCAGAGCTGAATGAAAGAGGTTTTTGGAGCTCTTTTGGTCTTTTAGTTTCATTGTAGATGTTGGTTTTTTAGAATAAGCAGTTAAGTATTAGGTGCTAATCCGGCAGCAACAGGACATGTAGGGCATGTCCAGTAGCTACATCTTAGGATTGATGATCAAAGCATTCTAAGCATCTGTTTGGAACTGCCGGAGACGTCCTCCTCTTGATGTGTGGTGGATCTGATGTTTGTAGTCTTAGCTTATAGCTTCTGCAGAAGTTTGCTTTGGAACACTCGATTTTTTTTTTAAATAGTCGTGATAAGGAAATTGTTATTAACAACGGTAGGTCGATAATAGTAATTGTCATTTTATAACTGTCTTATATGAGATTTAATTTGAATTATGTATCAAATCTGGCTTATTTTCATTCATATGAAATTTGATTTGAATTATGTATCAAATCTGACTTATTTTCATTTTTAGTAGTAAACTATTTGGTCCCTAATTTTGTAGGATGCTTTTAATTTGTTTTTGATAATAGAAATATTTTCATTTGTAGTAGTAAACAACTATTTGGTTCCTAATTTTGTAGGACGCTTTTAATTTTGTTTTTTATAATATAAAATTTTTCAATTCGGTAAAATATTTTTCAAATTTATCTATATGTTAAATATTCTTTACTAAACATATTTCCTTCTCTTTGTTGACACATAATTCTAACGGTGCGGCAAAAAAGACAGTGTCTACTAGGAGAAGAAAGGACACGTAAGAGTAATATGTTTTCTTTATTTTACAATTTTAAATGTTTTTGGATTCTTCTCTTATGATTGGGATGACCAATAATATATTTAAAGAGGCAAGGACTAATTGAAATATTTATATTCTTAAAAATTAACTTGCGTTTTACAAAGTTACATCTACTTTTTTGTTATTAAAAATATAGTTAACGATTTCTGCAACGAAATATTTTAGAGTCAAACATTAAAATTAAATATTTACATTTTCATCTATCAAATTGAAAATGTCTTGCAAAATTAATGACTATTTTAGTGATTTATTCCATTTTTTGGTCTTGACAGAGTAGCACGTGTATTACAACATGTTACTAAAGAGACTAGACTTTGAAAACGTAACAATTCAATATTTGCAATTTGACTGAGAGACAAGCACGTTTAATCTGAAATAGGATTAATTACGAAACTAAAAAAAAAAAAAAGATGCATATGCATCAAACAACAAAAACTGTGCCAAAAAGAATGTGTAAAGCCCAGGCCCAGCACCGCTCTATGCTTCATCCTTTTCAATTTCAAATATTTTCACACGAACAAATACCGGGAGGTGTCTGCGAATTCAATTGCTCTTACAAGAAATGGATCAGCAGAGAGGAAAACGAGCAGCGATTATTATCTCCTCCTCCTCTGAAGAAGAAGAAGAAGAAGATTACGATGACGATTCCGACGAACAATACAGCGACTGCGATGAAGCATCCGAATCGGATGACAGCGATATTGATCATGAACAAGAAGAAGATCGCGACGAAGCTTCCGAATCGGATGACATCGACGTTGACGACGAATCCCTCTCCGAAAAAGTCGTTTCTCTCCTCCAAGGTTTTGATTAGTACCAAATGAAAGTTAACAACACTGTATCGAACAAGTTTGAATTTCGTGTTCGATATTTTGCAGGTGGAAAGGATATAGATTCACTGAAATTAAACGAATGCAAAGCGTATTTACGCGAACACGGATTGAGGCTTGCAGGAAATAGAGCAGTTTGCATTGCGAGGATTAAAGAGCATTGGAGGTAACTATTTCAAATTACTTCTAATTGTGTATGATTAAGTCTTTTCTGTTCAATCTTTGTTATATTCATTTTACTTCAATTTTTTTGGACTAAAGGGTAAGATTTTGAGAAAATAGGACTTGTTAGTTTGATTTTGAGATATCTTACTAAGTGACTTGTTCAATATCTCAGGTTAAAACATGGAAATGGATACACGTTGTATCCAAGATCATCCTTCAACATTAATTGTACAGGTAAATTGTTATATCTTTTTCTTTCATAGCCTTTCTCTTATCATTCTTCAAATGAATAGTAGCGTTCTCACTTTTCTCAGGAGATGTCTGCATGGGAGATGTGGTTCTATTCAGACAAAAGGTTTATGAAAAGTAATTTGTTTCTCTCATCATGTTTAATAAATAATTTTCAGTATAGTCCCAATTATTATTTTATTATATGTCAATTGTATATTTCACCAGATTTAGCAAAGTGACTAGGCATGGAAGAGTTCTAGGAAACAGAACTATTGCTGGGAGGGTTGTAAAGGAAAGCTATGGTGCAGCTAAACAACAACATACCTTCACTGTAAGTCTAAACTGTACTGGTAATCGATGTACATACAAAAATAGTATCCTGTATTACTCATTTGGTCTTTTATTTGAACACGAATTACTTCGGGTGATATGTGCTCTTATAAGATGTGGAGTGCAATGGCTCTCTTGGCTGGTGAAGTATGTCTTCATTGTCTTGGCTGCTGTTCTGGTGTTGGCAGAATTGTTTTCTAGGTCAATGACCAATTTTTTTTTTTTTTTTCTCTTGAGAATACCCCTCCCCCTTAGTGAAACAGAATCAGAAAACAATAATAACATATTTGGTTTCATTGTTGCAACTTGCATTTCATGTGGTAGAAATGTCTTATGCCATATTTTTCAGATTAATATTGTACAGCACTGTTATCAATTATGGAATTCTTTACGTCTATGTTTTGCAGGTTGAGGTGTTGTGGAGTAGTGGGGTTAAGAAATTACCTTCACTTTCTTGTTTGCTTGTAAAGGGACGTAATCTCTATAAACAGAAAACTTACAGACAGGTATCAATCAGTTTATGCAAGCATTTTATATTTTACTTATTTACATTTTTTTTCTTTCCTTTTCCCATCCTCAGGATGTTGCTATTTGTTGCTTTTTATTTTATTCTTCATGCTTTAGAGATGGAAAAATGAAGCTGATAGGGTCAAAGTGCTATCTGAGAAGCACAGACGTGGTGCAGCAGCAAGGTTTGCGAAAGCATTGAAGCAGAAAAAGAAAAGCAGTTATGCAAATGGATCTAAAGGTAGTATAAGTTTGTGTTGCATTGTCTTGCAGTTTTCCACTCTAAGAGTAATTTGTCGCCCGTGCCTTATTAGGTTCTAAGCCGCGACATGAAATCCAGAATACCGAACGATCAAAAAGAGGAAAATCCTGTGTTCTAAACAAGGTTAGACACCTTGATGATTCCAGAAGAGTAAACGAGTATCAATGTCATGATGCCGCTTCATCAACACAAGGAACATGGAATGAGAGTGCATCTTCAGGAGCCTGTAGATCTGCAAGGGGAAGAGTACACACGCCTGCTGAATATGACCGTTATCAAGCTCTAGCCTATCCATTACAGGCTAGTAATCGACGCATTCCATATCAATCTCAAAGCCGAAATGGATCAAACAAATTCGTTTATCGTGAAAGAGTCCCAATTCCAAATATGATAGGATTCCCACCTTTCAGGCCTGGTGTTGGTGAATTCACATCTAGAATGAATGTATTCCGTGATAGTTATCACACTCACACCAACCGATACAACTTCGAAATGAGGAATTTTTTTGGATGAACAATGAGGAGTGTAAGCAATCTTTCTTCAAATGTGGTTATAGTCAAATAGTTATGTTGTACATATACTTGTGGAAAAAAATGTACTTTTCAATGTTTTTTTTTACTGAATAAATGGTTTTTAAATAGAGCTTAATAATTACTTACTCCATTTTTTTTAGTTGTTTTAAAAAGAATTACTCACTCCATTTCTTTTTAGTTGTTTTAGAGTGTGTTTAGTTCAATGGAAAAAATGAATGAAATAGATTTTAATGGAGGGGAGAGGAGTAGAGGTAAGTAGGGATATGTATGGTATAAAAGAGAGGAGAGGAATAATTTAATGATTTTGTGATTGGTTTAATAGGAGGTAATACATTTTTTAATAGTTTTGTGATTGGTTTAATTGGAAAGGTGGATTTTTAATGGTTTTGTGATTGATTTAATAGGAGGTGATGAATTTTAAATTATTTTTTACATATATTGAGCATATTTCCTCCACTATAAATCCTTCCAAAATTGAGGAGAGCAAAATCAACTTATGGGGGGATTTTGCTCCCCTCCTCTCCTAAAGTTTGAATCAAACACAATCTTAAAAACATTATCTTTTCTTTCATTGAACCAAACACATTTTTTAAGTGAGCGTGTATTTTACATTATTAATTATAACGCTTTTGAATTTTATTTGAAAGATAGATTGATCATAGAGAATATTAATATCCTTATAATCAATGATTTTATCTCATTCTTGATGTTCAAATTAGGTTGACGCGTGTTATTCTAATTGAAATATGTTTGGTGATTGTTTTTTAAAACCAATCATATGTATTTTACTTACTATGTCAGGTCTAAAATTTTAAAAAGAATTACTGAAGTATTTATGATTGATTTTAGTCGGATGTAGGTAATTTATGTACAATTTTTCAATGACAACTTAGAATTTATCTATTTGTTTTGATGGTGGGTTGTGAATGTGATCATTTCATAAAGTTTGGTGCTCTTAAGGTGTTGGTATTTACCTTGATTATCATGAGAGGAATTTTTTTTTCTTTTTTAATTTTAAAAACTAAGAAATGTTTCTAAAATCAAATAAGTGTTATTAAAATGTTATATGATAATTTATCATATTATTTTATTTTTAAAAAATATCAAATATATATCAAAACATATAAACATAAACATAGTCTTTCAAAACCTAGTGATTGCATGACAACACGAGTTTCCTAAAGTTTGTATTGAATGTGACTCCATATCGGCGTATATAGAATATTGTATACCTTCTCACCATTTGAACATAGTGAAGTCTTGACAATTAAAGTTGTATATCTTTATGATTTTTAATCATTCAATATCTTTATATCACATGCTATATTGTTTAAAATATCTCACATCATAATTTTTTAATTAAAAATCTAAGATCTAAAACTGTGTAATTTTAATATAGAAAAATCAATTTTACGAATTAAATAAAAATAAAAGAACTTTTTTTATAAATAAAAACATCAAATTTTACAAATTAAACGAAAATAAGAGGAAAAAAACTAACTGGCTAACGATGAAAAATCAATTTTACAAATTAAATGAAAATAAGAGGAAAAAACCAACTGGATGGCTATCGATGTTCATGATAAGAATCTGGTATTGAATACATATGAAACTCCTACTAAAAATGTAATACTTTTACAGCTACTAAATTAAGTTTTTTATACGCCAAATAAAACTGATGATGATTTTTTATTAGACGATTGTATAAAACTGTTTTACACTGTGTATTCCCATCAAAATTTTATTCTCGAGTAATACTAAACAAAAACTTGTAAATAGATAAAACAAAATTTGTCTTTTTTACTTTGATTTTTAATGCACTCAAAATCTTAAATTAATTATTAAAATAATTTTCGAAAGATACAACTAATTATAATTGAAGTATCTGAAACATATAAATGGAAAAATAATTTTTTTGTTATTATAATATTATAGACTAAATTTTACTGACATTTTAATGATTTATAGATTAATTTGAATTTTTGATACTCTAAATGCAAGTATGTCCTTTAAAACTTAAATACCAGCCCCATTTGAAACAGTCTGTCCATGAGCCCATTGAGAAAGCCCGGCGCCTTAATTTCTTCGTTCCTTGTATTGTGGCGCGAGATCATGCAATTCCATTTTACAGTTATAAACCGTCGTTACGATTCCGCATCTCAACTTCAACCAAGATCTCAATCATCTCATTTTCCCGCATCTCAACTTCAAATAAGATCTCAATCATCTCAATTCGCTTCGTTTCGTCATTCCAAACAAGGTAGTAACAATGAAGTTGTAGATGGAAACTTGAACAAGTAATCGGATTCAAATTAATGGAGTGGACAACGTTACATCATCTTGATCTCCGTCACGTAGGGCGTGGGGTCGTACCTTTTCAGCCTCATGCTGCTTCCTTTCATTCTCATCAGGCAGTCGTTGCCGTCGCCATTGGAACCTACATCGTCGGTGAGTTTAGTAGCTGAGCTATAACTAACTCTTTTTTATTTTTTTCAAATTCAGGAATGGATTGAATGCTTTGTTTCGGAATATTGTGGATTTTGTTTTTGTTTTGAAATTTGAGTCTAATCATGAATGAAGACAAAATGTGCGTGTAGTATACGCTATCTATACGTATAGGTACATGCTGCTGCATTAATTTTCATTTCTCGGAGAATCTTTCCTGCTTACTACTTATTTGACCTTCGAACAATGTCATACTCCTTTCTAGTCTATGTTTCTAGGAATAGACTGACACATAGACATCGATAATTACTAGAAAAAAATACAAGTGGTTGAATGTAATAATGTATCGATATTGTATGGTGTTGAAGTTGACATGTGTTAGACACCGAACACAATTTTTGAGTTTACATCTACATAGTGTTTTTGGTTGATAAAGTTTAGAAACCAAACCATGGTTCTTGTTAGGATCGGTTCTAAATTCATAAAGATATTGTTTAATTATGAATGTTCAAGTAAAATAAAGGTTAAGGGAACTTAAATGCGTATCTTGTCCAATAGTGCTAGGAAATTAAGTGACAATGGAATAAAGTGGGATATTTCAATAGCAAAATAAAGAGTCATTAATTCCATTTTCAGATGTCAAGTTTATAAAATGTGTATTATAATAACATGGGAAATAAATATGAATATGTCTTAGATTTTGGTTTGATTTGTATCGTTTGAGCTTGTCCCTCAACTCCTGGACCAAACTATACATTAACAGAATCAAACTAAATTACCTTTTGATTCAGCTTCATGCTCAATTTGATTCAGTTTTCAGAATCCAGAGCTAAATGGTAGCTTTGATGTTTTTGGCTTTGCAAGGCTCCATATTTTCCTTTGTTTGTTCCTTGTAAAGAATGAAAAAAATAAAGCAGAGTTTGCTTCGCATGATTTTATGTTTGACCCACTAGCATATATTAGGGTGATGTTCACTCGCATTACGGTTTGCCCATATAGTGAGAAAAAAGGCTTGATGATCTGTTTCCCTTCCGTCAATGGAGTTGCAATCTGTGAGAAAAATGACAACAATACATGCTATTGTCCTGAACTGAACTTCATGAGTGGATTTGAATACATCCGATCAAATCCTGCTTGATGAGTTGGTGTGATTCAGCTAATCTCAGCTAAAGCTTTATTTGCAGTCCTTCTACTTGAAGCTTCCTGGCCTAGCTAATTATAGATCTAATTCTACTTTTTATTGAACCTATCCATATTGTCAGATGATAATCCCACTTGTTGCTCTATTAAAAATACTGGGAATGTTTCCATTCTGCTCTTTACCTTGACTTTCACCATGTAATTCTATTTCTTATCCTTTCCATGGAAGAATTTGTTGGCGCTTTCATAACCACAATAATAACAATGATATCCATGTTGACCCTTTTAGTAGCTATTGAAGACATAGTATACTCAGAATCCCGTCCAGATTAGATACACATAAGTACATAACTTTGTAAACCACCATGACCCAGATGCCTAGTAAATGTTGCTCCGCTTGCTCCTGAAGCTTTGTTTTGTGACGGCATGTACATGTAGCTCAACTTGCTCACGAAGCATTGTTTTCTGAAGGCATGTACATGTACTAATACTAGAAACTTTATGTTCATCCATTACATATGATCCAATAGTTTTATATATTCAAAGCACTTGTGAGTTAACTGGGTGGAGTAGACTTGCCCTTTTTATATGTTGCTCATATTTTGTTTTTGTATTGATGAATTGTGTTGTTTCCATGCATGCAGAATTTGATGCATTGACAGGAAGCAAGATTTCTGCTCTTGACATTGGTGCACCTGTTGTCCGCATGTCATATAGTCCTACAAGTGGGCATTCTGTGATTGCGATCCTCCAGGTTGGACCCACCTGAACTTCTCTTACATTGATGGTTATTCATTTCTTATTACTTGGACCTAGAATTATTTAGTCTATGTTTTTCTGAATTTAATGTTGCTCAACTTGTTGTGTATTTAGTTTATTTGTGTGAGTTGTTATTGCAAAGGTCTTCTGTATTTATTACAGTTGTTGCTTTTCATTTGTAGGATTGTACAATAAGATCTTGCGATTTTGACTTAGAGCAAACATGTGTATTGCATTCGCCCGAGAAGAAGAATGAGAAAATTTATTCTGATACAGAAGTTCATCTGGCAATGACTCCATTACAACATGTTGTGTTTTTTGGATTTCTTAAACGGATGAGTGTTACAGGTTGGAGATGCCTGGATTCTTATATGTGTAGGCAAATGTATTATTGTCACTGGTTTGATTAATAATCCTTGTATTTTTTTACATCTGTTTTTGCATAAATGAAGTTGTTGGAACTGTTGAAGGCGGTAGAGCACCCACAAAAATCAAGACAGACTTGAAGAAGCCTATTGTGAATCTTGCTTGTCATCCTCGCCTTCCTGTTTTGGTATACTTATATATACTTGCCATAATTCCATTTATTGGCAAGTTCATGTTATATGTATTTCTCTGAATAAAGATCTAATCATCGGTCTTTCTTCTAATGGTACTTCAATCTCACTTCTTGATTTTTTCGCTTGTGTCCTAGTATGTTGCTTATGCAGAAGGTCTGATTCGAGCATATAACATTCACACCTATGCTGTTCATTACACACTACAACGTGAGATGATTTTTGATACATTCTATTCTTGTTGATATGGTTTATATTTATCCAATACGTTATATCCTTAGTGCTATTTTACTTTTTTGTTTCTTATTCAGTTGAAAATACTATAAAGCTTAATGGGACTAGTGCATTTGCATTTCATCCAACTCTAGAATGGATTTTTGTTGGTGATCGACGCGGTACACTTTTGGCATGGGATGTATCAACTGAGAAGCCTAGTATGATTGGAATGTGAGTGACTGTAGTTTACCTATGGTTGAGGTTTCTCCATTATCCGACTGAATGACCTAGCATCTTGGTTATATATTTGAATTTGTTATTTACTTATATCCTATTGATGGAAATGATGAAGTCTTTGTAATTTTGGTTACTCTTGTTCTTGACTTGGAATCTAATTATTATCTTATGGAAACTTCAGAATTCAAGTTGGCTCACAACCAATAACATCAGTTGCTTGGCTCACCACTTTGCGTATACTTGTGACCGTATCAAAGGATGGAAATATGAAAGTTTGGAAAACACGGGTTATAGTTAATCCTAATAGACCTCCTATGCCAGCAAATTTTTTTGAGCCTGCTGGTTAGCTATCTTGACTCTTTCTGCCTCTACTACGAATTTCCCGTTAGTTTTTGATAGATGGTTTCTCATGTTATGCAAGTATTGCAAAATTCCTGTTCTATCAGCCCTCCCCAATATAGCCTTGGCATCATCAACCTTCTTGGCAAGGTGTCCGGAAAGTCCTTGGCCTAGAAAAAACACTTCAACAACATTATGCCAATCCATATAGTTCTTACCTTTCAATTTCTTTGTGGTGATGGTTGTATGAAGGAAAGAATAAAAAAAATTTAGAAAGAATCAAATCAAATATACTCAAGAGTCAAGAATACCAACATTCGATATGCTTCACTATCTTACTGTTCAAATCATTGAACTCAGTTGGCTAATTCATATTACATTCCGATGCAGCAATTGAATTGATTGATATCCCACGTATCCTTTCTCAACAAGGCGGAGAAGCAGTGTATCCCTTACCACGGATTAAAGCCATAGAATTTCATCCAAAATCTAATTTGGCAGCATTAGTGTTTGCAGTTAAGGGCAACCTTTCATTATTTATTCCTTCCTTGTTAGTGAATATAGGATACATAAACTTGCTGTTTACTTCAACAGAATGTAACAACTGGAGATAATTCAAAAAACAAGACATCCAGTAGAGAAAGGAGAAAACAACTTTTTGCAGTTTTGCAAGGTGCACGGGGATCGTCGGGTAAATATTTTTTATTTAACTGGAACTAAAGGTTAAACACCCGTGAATAATTCAGGATATTTTCTATTGGAACATATAAAATTTCCACAGTTTAGGTTTGTAGTTTTTCTCCTATACTTTCTGCCCTGTGTGGTAAAATTATGTGATATTTTTTCTCCACCTTTTGTGGACATCTTGCATAATGTTCCAGGAAATGCCTTTTATTTAGTTTTTGGGTACAATACCAAGTGTTTTTAATTTGGTCTATTGGACAAAAAATATTTATTTTTCTAACATACCTCATTTGTTTCATACATTTTTTTGGTAGTTATTTTTGTTTACTGGTGCAGGTTCTGTTTTTCACATTCTGGCTTCTATAAGTACCATGCATGTCATATTTGCATTAGATTTGTTGTTTCCATCCATCTCTTTAATCAGATATATATTAATGGTAGAGATTCTTTGCAGCATCTGTTTTAAAAGAAAAATTGTCAGTCTTGGGTTCATCTGGAGTCTTAGCAGATCATCAGCTTCAAGCTCAATTACAAGAACATCATCTGAAAGGGTGAGTTGAAATCTACAACTGGGTAGAGGAAAATATATAACAAGTATTTAATGGAAAACTAGTGGTTAGAATCTATTTTGTTGTTCTGACTCTATATCCCTCACTATTCAGAGTATTTAGACTTTAATATTTGATGGGATCTGTTTGGAATCCGAACTTCGGATTATGAAATTTCACTTGATATCTACACTTGCATCTAGGTTTAGCTGCAACAATAGTGTTTGAGTCTTGGATGCAGCATGTAACCTAGATATGCGGACCATTGATGGCAGAGCTTTGGGTGCTTTAATTGAAAGTGTTTTGTACATCATCATGAAGTGGACTGACTTTTCATTTAGCTGCAGTTAACCATTTTGAGAAGTCTATTGTTTATCTGCATGTTCTATGAAACTGTTTTATGTTTTCGAGTAACAGAACTTCATCACAAATTAAACTTGTATATAGGTTTCCATATTTGTCAACCTTGATCCTCTAATCTCTTAGGGAAGGCATAGATGCTATCATCATCATGAAATGTCCATTGGCTTCTTTTACACTTTAGTTAGGTATGTTTTTGGATCTCCAGCGTGGCTTCCACCAGTGGGGAAATATTTACTAACTCCCACAATTTCAACCTAACCTTACATCTGGTGTATGAACTTCTTTGGTGAAACCAATTATTGTTTCCATATATTTTTGCCAATAAAGAAATTTGTGTCTTTGCATCTCATTTTTCTATGTTTTGAAAGGCCACCAAAATAAAGATTAACTTAGGACTTTTTGGGTGCTAAATGCTCTAGTAATGGTTAAGGTGGACGAAGATAAATTCTGCTTTGGCATCCAACTTCCAAAATCAGAATAGGAAAAAAACTTATGTATAAGAACTTACTCCATAAAGGCATACAAGAGAAAAAAGTTTCGTTAAGAAAGGTTCTGAATTCTGTCTTGCTTCAGCACTAATTATCATAAACACTTCTGAAAGGGACTTGATATGATTGACTACAAACTCAAAAGGAGTATAGACCATCTCTTTTGGTTGAATTGCTATGTTTGCTACAACTATGTTGACTGTGGACATCAAGCAGAAATAAATGCCAGGAAAATATTATGTGCTATTCAACCTAGTATTTAATGCAAATGTTGGTGTATTGGTCTTGGAATATTCCTTTAGTCATTAGACAGTAGTCTTATGTATGTACATAATACATATGTCCTAATTATTTTTGCTTGTAGAATGTCATCATTGAGATTTGAAATCGTTCAAATTGGTTTACAACTCATAACTTTGTATTCTTTTCTCCCTTTTCTGTTATACAATACATTCGATTTGTGAAAATTCGTAATGATCTCATGTCATTGTTGACAATTTTTACTCTCGTTCTTGCAGCCATAGTCATCTTACAATATCAGACATTGCAAGGAAGGCTTTTCTTCACAGTGTAAGTTTATTACCTGTTGTATTACTTTTTTGTAAGCCTCAATGTCAGAAAAAGGTGCAATGGCTAAGATGTAACTCTATAACTTGACCACAAAATTTGATGGCTTAAGTTTCCTAACAGTCCTGCATATAACTTCCTGAGAAAGCTTTGGCAAATCTCCTTTCCCTGACTCAAATTTTGTACTTCTGCATTATTCTTGTAGCATTTTATGGAAGGCCATACAAAAAGTGCCCCCATATCTCGCTTACCCCTCATTGCTGTTCTAGATACCAAGCATCATCTGAAGGACATTCCTATTCTCCAGGTAAGGTCCCTGTGACAATTTGATTAGGGACTGATTTATTGTCTTTAAACATTTTTGTTCTATCAACTAAAACCATTCATGCACTGCCAGCCATTCCATTTGGAGCTTAATTTTTTCAATAAAGAGAACCGAGTTCTTCATTATCCTGTCAGGGCTTTTTATGTGGAGGGACCAAATCTTATGGCATATAACCTCTCATCTGGATTGGAGAATACCTACAAAAAGCTCTATAACTCGGTAATGTAGAGAGTAATAATCTTAACAAATATCATGTTGTCCCTCTAATTCTATTGATACCATCCTTTGCATAATATAATCTGTTGTAACTATTTATATTTTACAAGTGAAAATCATGTCCATATTCAACCTTTTAATGTTCAGCATCTTTGCATAGATTCCTGCCAGTGTGGAGTATCGAGCAAATTACTTGATTTACAGTAAAAAGCAACATCTATTTCTTGTAGTTTATGAATTTAGTGGCATTACAAATGAAGTTGTGCTTTATCGGGAAAATACTGAAATAGAGACAGTAAACAGTAAAAGCAGCACCTTGAAAGGTATTTATGTATGAGGAATACATTTCTTTTCTCTTTCATCCAGAGTTCAGTCATACTTTATGTGCAATAAAATAATTCAAGTAGTTTTCTACAGGTATAGATGCAGCATTTATTGGTCCCAATGAAAGTCAGTTTGCTATTCTTGATGATGACAAGACAGGGCTGGCAGTATATATTTTACCAGGAGGGCCCTCACAAGAAGCTAAGGAAATTGATAAAGTTTTTGAAGAAAATCAACCTACAGAAACTAGTGATAATTCAATTCGGGGACCAACGCCATTTATGTTTGAAACTGAAGTTGATCGTATCTTTTCTACTCCTATAGGTTCATGGACGTTCAATACATATGTATCTCTCTACGTGCATACACATATAGTTTTTTTGTTGTGTGTGTAGACATGGGATTCATTGATAATGGTGTAAATCAACATTCATATGTGACAAATGAATTACCTTCACCCATATGCATGCACATAAGATTTCATATTATATGCATCATGTACTTCATGGAATGCTTTAGATTGATGCACACTATATAATTTTTTAACACAGAAATATCTATGATTCTTTTTTAAAACTTGTTTATTTTTTATGAAATTTAGCCTGCAACATTTCCATAATATTTACTCACATTATACTGGTTGAATTGGTAGTTTGCTAAAAGAAATCATTGAGCAAAAGCATATTAAGTCTTAAACTGGTCTCAATGGATCCCCCATCTACACCAACACATACACACATTTTTAGATGCTTACTATTAATTTAGCAGTAGTATAAGTAATGATTAATTTTCTTGGCTGTAGATTCAACCTTGATGTTCGCTTCTCATGGGAACCAAATTGGATTAGTAAAGCTCATACAAGGGTACCGCCTTTCAACTTCAACTTCAACTTCTAATGGGCATTATATATCAACCAAGAGCGAGGGAAAAAAGTCAATCAAGTTGAAAATAAATGAGATTGTACTCCAGGTATCAATCAGTTGCATGCTTAATTATCACTAGAACAAATAGCAATACATAGTCTTAATTATTTTCAAGGGATTTATGTGTATATATACAAGAAAGGAAAATAGAAATATGATCCCGAAATATCAGAATCAAATTAATTAGCGTAGGCTATCACTATCTAAGGAAACTATAAAAAGAATATTAGTGTGATAAGTGATGAATACAAAATACATTTACCATCAATAACCATAATATGGAAAGTAGATAATCTTTTAGTCCCTCGTAGATAAACTTTATTGTTAGAATATTAGAAAATATCTTATAATATCTTTTATATTATATTAGAGTATCTTGAGTTATTTTCTATGACCAATTTATAATCATAGAGAATCTTAGAATATCTCTTATTATTTATTATGATTTATTCCTGATTTAGGGTTGAGTCTATGTTTCTCTATAAATAGAGATTAATATTGAGTCTTTTGTAATCAAGTAAGCATTAAGCTATTATCAATAATATTCAAACCCTTATTATTTTCTCTCCTCCTTTTCTCTAAAATCTCACACTTTCAACATGGTATCAGAGCCTATTTCGATCCTCCTTGAACAATCTTGTCGTTGTTCCGCTGCTAAGTTCCCAACAGTTTGGGAATATAATCCTAGTTTCTCTTTTCTAGCATGATCATTCCTTTTTCTGATGACTATCACTTCCGTCCACAATCGTCGCTGCTGCCCCGTCTGCTACTGCCGCCGCCGCCGTTTGCTGCTGCTGCCTGCCGTCGCTGCTAGAAAAGTTTTCCGAAACAACCACTGTCTCTCCTGTTTTGGATGCATTTTCTCACTTCGGTTGTCGATTATGGCTTCGTTTCATTAGAGTCGCGCTGCTTCCTCTTTGGTGTTTGTCATGCAATTTAGTTCTTACTAATAGATCACAACAGTGGCTTCTATTCTCACCGATGATCATTCCGGTGGTGTCCCTTTTCCCACTGATGAATCATATTAGTGATGACTTATTTTCCCATTGATGATTATTTTGACGATGTCTTTTATTTTTATGACTCACACTTTAGCACGACAATTTGTCCCAGATGCACTGGCCCCATCTTTGTCCCAGATGTACTGGCCTTGCCTTTCTCTCCTTGAAGCACGCCTCTCCAATATTATTGGTTTAAAGCTTCCAAATGCAGTTTTTAGAAGAACGGACCTCACTTTGTTCAATTGCTTGCCATGAATTTCTCTCAGGCTGATGATCATATCGGCTATCTGGCTAGGCTATATTTATAGCAATTCTCTCCGACTTCACCTGCATCCCTGAGTTGCTTTTCCATGCTTTTTATTATTTTGCAGAGCAAAACATTGTTTTCTTGTAGCAAGCTAAAGCTTAGTAAGCTTTAGCTTGAGGGGGAGTATTAGAATATTAGAAAATATCTTATAATATCTTTTATATTATATTAGAGTATCTTGAGTTATTTTCTATGACCAATTTATAATCATAGAGAATCTTAGAATATCTCTTATTATTTATTATGATTTATTCCTGATTTAGGGTTGAGTCTATGTTTCTCTATAAATAGAGATTAATATTGAGTCTTTTGTAATCAAGTAAGCATTAAGCTATTATCAATAATATTCAAACCCTTATTATTTTCTCTCCTCCTTTTCTCTAAAATCTCACACTTTTAACATTTATCAAATTTTCCCTCCCTATTATCAATTTGTGTCAAACATAAAATACTCATAAATGATATTTTGGCAACAATTTGGATGGTTAAAATAGTTCAAATATGTGGTTAATTATGATTAGTGGATGATTAATGAATATAACAAGGTATTGCAACTTATTAATCATCTGGTGAATGTAATTAACCTCGATTTTGAATTTCATTTGCCACGGTTTAAACACAATTTAACACCCGAAAATTATGGTTAACGACGTTTAAAATTGTGGTTAATAAATTGTGCTAAGTGGATGGTTAATGAGTTGCAATGCCTTATTATACTCATTAATCATCCATTGAACATAATAAATCATGTATTTGAATTGCATTAACCGCCCAAATAGTTGAAATTTGTTGTCATTTTGTCAATAACACAACTCTACTCAATAACTTAGTCCTTGCTTCCATCTTTTTGAGATGAAATTAGCTAAAAAGAATCTCAATCTCAATTAAAAAAGAACTAGTCAAATTTGTCAATGTCAGCATAAATAACTTGTTTGAGCAACTTCAGTTAAACGGTCACTATAAGATTGAAGAAGGAACGGGGATTTTGACTGACAATGGTTAAAACTGTGTTCAGTATTGTCAGCGTTAGTGTCACTCTATGCTGAACATTTATTGACCTCCTTGTGTTCTGAAGCAGAATACAGGTGGACACCGAGGATGCAAAAACCTACACCATGTTAGCATTCCATAAGTAGAATACAAATTCTACACCTCTATCCCTATATCTCCTAAAAGACTTCCAAAATTATGTTGACAGGATTGTAGATTGATTAGCATATCTGGTTAAGATATTTGCATGTATAATTATTTATACAATCGATGCCTCTGTTTAAAGCTTGTTCCCGTATCTTATTGGTTGTTATTACTGAAGGCCTTCTTTTGTCACAACCCACAAATAAAACTGAAGGCCTTTAGAACCTTTCTGTCCTATGGTAAAGGCCATTCTCATAAGTTCTATGTTTCCTTGTTTGTGCAAATAATATCATTACCAAATAGCACTGCGTTATGATTCTTCTTGGTAAAACTTTTTTCGTTTCAAATTTGTCAGGTGCACTGGCAAGAGACTCTTAGAGGACAAGTTGCAGGGATTTTGACAACACAGAGAGTTCTTATTGTTTCTGCAACACTTGATATACTTGCAGGCACTTCTACAAATTTTGACAAGGGACTTCCTCCAATATCCTTGGATTTTTTAATTAAATTAAGTAACCAGTTATTTATATTAAGGGTGTGTTTGATTGATTATTAGGTGGAAATTTCTGAAGGAAACATGAAGGGTTGGAAAATAAACTGCATCACTTTAATTAATAAATATTCACTCTT
>NC_021167.2:4278202-4345971 GCF_000331145.2 Cicer arietinum | reverse complement strand
ACTCTTTCCTCTGATTCTACCTTCCCACTTTCCCCATACTCAGCCAAGCAGACCAAAAACTTCATATGCTTCTTGAATATGTTCTTGTTTTAAAATCCTTAATTGATGCCTACTTCAGATCTCTCTTATGGGTTGGGCCTGCCCTTCTTTTTTCTACTGCCACTGCAATCAGTATACTAGGCTGGGATGGAAAAGTGAGGTCCATTCTTTCAATAAGTATGCCTCATGCAGGTAATTGTTTTGCTCTGTGTTGGGGGTTCATGATATGTTAGCCAGCTATTTTGTGTGTTCTACTTTATCAACTACCGTACTATTTTTTCCAGGTATTGTCCTACTGATCTATTTTTATAAATTTCTTATGCAGTCTTGGTTGGTGCTTTGAATGATCGATTGTTGCTTGCTAGCCCGACTGACATAAATCCCAGACAGAAGAAGGGAGTTGAGATCAAAAGCTGTCTTGTTGGTCTTCTTGAGCCGCTTCTAATTGGATTTGTCACAATGCAACAAAGTTTTAAGCAAAAGCTCGAATTGTCAGAAATACTATACCAAATAACATCAAGGTTTCCTTCTTTGCCACCAAATAGTCTCTTGAAAAATCTAACTTTCTAATGGAGAAAGTTCTAGACTTCATGAACTCATTTCACATTTTGTGCATGTGTTAAAGCTGGTAATAACTGATACTGTAAATTTTCATCTGAACGAAGGTTTGACAGCTTGCGCGTAACACCAAGGTCTGTGGACATCCTTGCTTTAGGTTCTCCTGTTTGTGGAGATTTAGCTGTGTCATTATCCCAATCAGGTCCACAGTTCACCCAGGTAAATTGTAATTCTTTTTGTCTTGGCATTTAGTAATTCTCTATCTGATCTCCTAAGGACGGTGAGTTTTGATCTTAGGTGGTGCGGGGTGTCTATGCTGTGAAATCTCTTCATTTCTCAACAGCTTTATCTGTTTTGAAAGATGAGTTTCTGCGTTCAAGAGACTATCCACGATGCCCTCCTACATCTCATTTGTTTCACAGGTTCAGACAGTTGGGTTATTCATGTATCAGGTAGGCTGAGTGGTAGACTAGGAAAATTCATTGTACCCATGCTGCTGCTATTCTACCTAGATAGGCTACTGAAATATGATGTTTGTGTGTTCCATCGTTACTGTTTTTCTTGATTTATTTTCTATTGATACTAGTTAGGTCTTAGGTGTACTACATTCTTATCCCAACCATTAGCTAACCTATTTACATGCTAATATAATTTCTATTTTCTTTATGATACTGACTATTGGGTGGTAAAGAGAGAATAAGAACATTGGCTTAGTGTTGCAGAAATGACTGTTACAGTGGATAAGTGCACATACTAGACAAGTTAGAATTAGGAATGGATGAAGAGAGAAAGTAGGAGTTAACTAATATTGAGAAAAATATTGTAGAATCTATTCTAAAGTGGTTTAGTCATGTGAGAAGAATATGAAGCCCACTAACATTGAGATTAATAACTATGATATTCTAGCAGAGCTCATGCTATTCGTGAGCAGGTGTAGGTGTGATCCAAATGTTTGTTCACTTTTGTAATTTAAGATTACTTGCAGGTTTGGTCAGTTTGATAAAGCAAAAGAAACTTTTGAAGTTACTGCAGATTATGAAAGCATGCTTGATTTGTTTATATGCCATCTTAATCCTAGCGCCATGAGGCGTCTTGCTCAGAAATTGGAAGAAGAAGATCTTGACTCAGAATTGAGGCGACATTGTGAAAGGATTTTACGAATTCGATCAACTGGATGGACACAGGGCATATTTGCCAACTTTGCTGCAGAAAGTATGGTTCCTAAAGGACCTGAATGGGGTGGTGGAAACTGGGAAATCAAAACCCTTGCTACTGCAAAGGATATACCTAAGTGGGAGCTTGCTGCAGAGGTAACACCATATATGAGGACTGATGATGCTGCGATTCCATCCATAGTTGTAGATCATATTGGTGTGTATTTAGGCTCACTTAAAGGAAGAGGCAATGTTGTAGAGGTAAAGGAAGATAGCTTGGTCAAAGCCTTCACTCTGGCAGGCAGTGATATTAAAGCAAATGGTCTTGATGTATCTCCAGTTAAATCCATACCTAATCAATTGAAGGGGGTTGATAAGACCAAAGGTGATTCACTAATGGGTCTGGAGAGTCTTAATAAACAGCTCACCAATTCTTCTGCTGATAAACAGGCTAAAGCAGCAGAAGAATTTAAGAAATCCATGTATGGAGCTGCTGATGATGATAGCAGTAGTGATGAGGAAGGAGTATTGAAAACCAAAAAAATACATGTTAGAATAAGAGACAAGCCAATTGATTCTTCTGTGGATGTGAACAAAATTAAAGAAGCGGCTAGTAAATTTAAACTTGCCGAAGCGTTAACTCCATCAAGGAGCAGGTCGTTAACCAGTGGACCGCAAGATTTTGGCCAGCTTTTGGCCCTGTCCCCTGTAACAACGGGAAAGGCTGCTCGTACAGTTTCAACTCCTGGGGACTTTTTTGGTACAGAGGCCTTTGCTCGATCAGAATCAATTTCGCAGCCAACTACTGGGGCTGCAGGTAGAGGACCTATTCCAGAAGATTTCTTTCAGAACACAGTTTCATCCCTTCAGGTTGCTGCTTCAATGCGCCCTGCTGGGTCTTATCTCTCTAAATTTACTCCAGGGGTTGAAAGCAGCCAAGCAACTACCAACCAGTTTAGTGCTTCTGAAGCTGATGTAGGTTATGTTCCTACTAAAGCTGTTCAACAACCTGTAGTTTCAAATGAGTCCATAGGACTTCCTGATGGTGGTTTGCCACCACAATCCTCGGTTCAGACAGCAGACATGCCCCCATCACAGCAGCAGACACCAATTTCTACCCAACCCCTTGATCTTAGTGTGCTTGGAGTACCAAATTCTTCTGATAAGCCTGCACAAGCTGGATCTCCTCCATCTTCTGTACGACCTGGACAGGTATAAATAAATACGTGCATAGGCATTCATAAATAAATAAATACATTCACAGGCATTTATATACATGTGGAACTAGGAACATTTTCTAACCAGAGTATTAAAGATACTTTGTGCCATTTCCTTTTTTTGAGATTCCATGGTATTTTTCATGTTTTGGGGAAGAACATGGAAAGAAATGCAAGAACCAGATGTTCTGCACTGGATTGAACCAACATGCAGCATAAACAGAGAGGAATGCTCATTTTATTTTTATTTTTCTCACTATTTTGTGGGGATATAGAAGAAATTAGGAAGGTTTGCTAAGAAAAATGTTCTTATTGAGCTAGCATACATATAAACAGTAGTTACTTCCAATAAGGCCACATCTCAAAAGCCAGCTTAATTGAACCTGGTGAGTTTTAGCCTGCCGCCGAGAAATAAGGTGTAATTTAGGAAGAACGAAAAGGGAAGCTGGAAGCTAGAGGAATTTGGAGGCAATGAGGGAGATACAAGAGGTGATCAGTTAGGAAGAGTGTACTATGCATCAACCTGGACACATGACAGGTGGGGTAGTGACCTGATTCTGGTTAGTAAAACAGAATAAAGAGGAGGAGGGTGAAGCAAGCAAGGTTTGTGGGAGGTTTGGGAAGTGTAGGAGCAAACAAATTGAAGAGTCTTTAATGTCTTCATCATTTTCATTTACTTTTTTTGTGTTTTTATCTTTGGTAAATTTTACAGATAAGGATTCAATACTATATTGAAAACTGAAGAAGGAACTCAGATATTTCTTCAATATAACCATGTTCTAGTTCCAGTTTCTATTACTGAGCATGTATTATTTCTGTATTTATCCCCAACCTCATGGGTCTTATGACAGGTTCCCCAAGGAGCTGCTGCTTCTATATGTTTCAAGACTGGACTTGCTCACCTTGAGCTAAATCATCTTTCAGATGCCTTGTCTTGCTTTAATGAAGCTTTTCTTGCATTAGCGAAGGAACAATCTTGTGGAAGTGATATAAAAGCTCAAGCAACAATCTGTGCTCAATACAAGATAACAGTCACTCTTCTCCAGGTACCAAGACCATGCTCCAATTTTTAATGGCATAGATAGAATGGACTCTGACCTAAAAAATACATTAGGTAACTGAGCTTCTGTATCTCTAGGCCGAGAGGAAGCATTATCAAGAAACTGTTGTTAGAGGTTTTTCATGCTGTCAATATTTGTTGTGTAGTTAAAGTTTGTAGAGATAGCTGACTCCTGAGATGGCAAGCATAAGAGACAATAAAAGGGGTTATTATAATCTCTGCCAAAGTTATAGTTGGTATGAAATTATACATGAAGAACAGGTGTATGTTTTTCCTCAACTGATATGGAATCCCAACCAATTTTAATTTCATTTTAGTCTATGTTGCGAGGAAGAAAATAAATTTTTGTCTACACTTGTGAATTGAGCGTAAGTATTTTTTGTGGACACCTTGAAGGTAAAAAAGAACTGATAAATTACTCAAGAAGTCTTTAATCTTTTACCAATAATGCATCTGTTAGATGTGTACGTTGTTCCAATTTTTTTACTTTTACAAATGTCTATTCCTTTTTGTTAATTTAAGCTGTGTTCATGACTGTAGGAAATTGGACGTTTGCAAAAAGTTCATGCTTCAAGGGCAATCAGTGCAAAAGATGAGATGGCGAGACTTTCACGCCATCTGGGTTCATTGCCTCTTCTGGCTAAACACAGAATAAATTGCATTCGAACTGCCATAAAGCGAAACATGGAGGTGCAAAATTATGCATATTCCAAGCAAATGCTAGAACTACTATTGTCCAAAGCACCTCCGAACAAGCAGGAGGAATTTAGGAGCCTGATGGACTTGTGTGTTCAGAGGGGTTTGACTAATAAATCCATTGATCCATTGGAAGATCCTTCGCAGTTCTGTGCTGCCACATTAAGCAGACTGTCGACCATTGGATACGATGTCTGTGATCTATGTGGATCGAAATTTTCAGCTGTAAATACTCCTGGATGTATCATCTGTGGAATGGGAGGCATCAAAAGATCAGATGCACTTGCAGGGTCAGTTGGCCCAGTCCCTTCTCCATTTGGTTGAGTCCCCTAGCAGCGTGTTAACACTCCTCTGGAATCTGTTGTGTTAACATAACTTCATTGTAAAGAGCACACAAAGCTGATGGGAAAGGAGAAAAAGCTCTCACACTGAATCCCAGATCATATAGTTTCTGAGTTTTGCGTACACAGCCAATGTTTTGTAGTGGTTATTTGGGATGGACTTTGCTGCCCCGCCCATTCTTTAACATAAGGTTTCCTTCCAGGTGATTCTTTCTCTGTAATTACAGAGTTTTGTTATCCAATAATTTCTTAACACATATTGACCCGTTGTGAATATAGAAACAACAAGTTGAATAGCATAATTCCATTCTTGTTCATAATGCATCATCTTTTGGTTTAGAATTAATATGGATTGAGAAATGAAAGTGAACCGGCAAGATAGAATAGCATTGCAAAAAGGTTTAGTTTGATTCTTGCAAAAATCTTGTTATGTATTTTTAAATGAGACAATCACTCCTCTTAAACTTCATTTCTAAAAATTATGGAAGAATTATTCCAAGTTGCATATATTGTTACTGCCATAGTAATATTTTTAAGATTATGTTTCTGTTCGGCTATTCCATTTAGTGGGGCCATTATTTGTTATAATGGTCTATCCACCCAAATAAAGGTGTTCATGATCTAAAAATTAAATTGAATTGCACCACATTAATAGTGCAATTTAATTTTTAAAAATCACTTTAAAAAAATCTGTTAATTTTTAAATCAATTACAGTTCACTTTTGAACCGATTTAAAACTGATTTAATATGTTTAAACCAATTCTAAATAGGTTTTTATTAAAATCAATTCGAACCGATTTCTACTGAATTTTTTAAAACATTTTCTTGTTATCGGTAAAGATGAAAACCTTTGCAGAACAAATTTCAGCTTGTTTTATTTTTTAAAACTAGCAAGGTACCAATTGTTGAAACAGAACTCCAAAAATTTACAAATAAAACTCTAACGGTGAAACAAAAAATGAAACCTTAACAATTTGTAGAAGAAAATAAATAAAATATAAAAACAGAAACGAGAATGACAAGAAAAATAAAAGTGGTATGTGGCACTTATGATGGCAAAGAAGTTGAGATGCGATAGCACCGATGAGATGGCAAAGTCGCGTCGGAGATAAGATACGCAGGGTTACGTTGTCATATTTTGAGACTAGGATTTAGTTTTTTCATGTATTCACTAGAAAAAAATATTCTATGATTTTGGTTAAAAAAATTTAAAATTGATTTAAACTAGTTTTTAATAAAGTTTAATTAATCGGACTTTTATAAATTTATGGTTCAGTTCGTAAACTATTTAATTTGTTTGGTTTTTTTAGTGCAGTCTAATTTATCAATATAGTCTAATTACCCATATATTTTGCACACTCGTACTCCTCACATCATGTTAAAACAAGTACATTGATCAAAATAAGAGACAAACCCTAAAATTCAACCTTTTATTATCATCTGAGCTAATTTGCATGAACCTGGAGCTTAGCAAAGGTTGGTGTTGTGTACGAGACTAAGACTCTATCATGGTTTGAGATCTCCATGCTCAACAAATCTCCCATATTAAGAAGAGTATGCTTAACAACCCAACAAATTTTAAAAACAAATAAAAAATCTTGAATTTGAGTTTACCAACATTAATTGAATTTCTATCATCACCAAAGATAAGTTAATATTAATTTTTCCTGTTTTTAATTGAAGAGGTGGTATTCACACTCATTTCGAGTCTAAACTATTTTACATGTTTAATAAGCTTCTAGAAAAGTGTAGAAACTAACTAGAGAAAGGTTATTTTCAATATCTTGCGAGTTGTCATCAAAGACCAAAAAGGATCACAGTAAATTTAATTTAAACAATCCCAAAATTTTGCCTCAAACACCTGCAGAAATAAATTAAAACGAAGTTAAAATTGCCGGACTGGTAGCTTCAGAAGGTTTTAAGATTCTGATAAAGAATTGTTTAGGAACATTACTTTCTAGTTACCTTCAGCTTTCATTTATTAAAGAACCTAATTGTTGACGAAACGTTGGAATTTTGTCTGCCTTAACAGTCATGATTAATCCCATCGACCTATAATTCTTCAGCTGTAAGAAGAAGAAAATGTATAATTCAGAATCATCGATAATGGGAGATTACTACTCGTAGAAAATCAAATTTAAGCAGGAAACTATCTATAATGGAAACAAAATTTATTTGCCATCCATATTTAATAATTTTAAATTTCAAAGTCCTGTTCATATCTCTATTTTTAATGTTAAAACACGCACTTCAAATAGAAAAACCAGACAAAAGAAAAGAGCCCGAGTATGCGAACTAAAGTTTAAAGCTTGTAGCCAACCCTGATGTGATTATGTTACAGTTGAGAAAAATGAGCAAATCAAACATGTCCAATGGTACTAAAAATAAAAGTCTATTCAATATGAAGGCAATCACATTTTAGTCTAAAATGCTAAAGCCTTTCCTAGTTTCCCTTAACAAACAACATTGTCTAAAATCATGAAAACAATCAAAGTAAAAACAAACAACCATCCAAAAAACAAGTTTATTAAAATTTGTAGAGAACACTTATTATAATTTATTAAGCTACATTTCTGTCAATTTGAAGAGAAGAAACTTCATAAAATTTTGCACACTGCATTCCATTTATATAAACACCACAACCCCAATAGACCACATGGCCAATACCCAAAGAAGTAAACAAATATAGTGCTTATTTATTTCTCCGACCGACAGAGATAGCACTATGCGTTTCAAATTACTTTAAGAAATTGACAAAAAAACGGGTAACTTTCAGCGGATTAATAAAAACATCACAGATTTACAATGCTAGTCTACTGATATGTAAGAATCATATAACTTGCCTCATGAGGTGCAGGCTGCTGAGTGCGCAAAGGAAAACAGAAGGACCACGAGCTTAACTGGAAATTATTTTGGACAATAATTAGTAATCAGAGACAAAATACGTCAAAATGATGGCACCAAGATACTAATACCTTGTGAAAAAGTTCATCCTCAGGCTTTACATATACAATCGTCTCATCATTATCATCACCCAGTTTTCTTTTCTGTTCTGCATTCTTGTGCTATATTTTTACAGCCAAGAATGAAGTAAAACATCACAATACAACAAAAGTGGAGCAGAGAAAAAGTTATCTTAACCATAAAATTCAGATATATCAATAAGAGGACAGTAAATACGGAGGAGATATTATAGAAGCGTAATACCTTGTAAATTTTGCTAAGTATTAAATAATGCTTAAACTGGAAGGAATTCCGGAGGTCCTCCGTTGGCTGTTAAGTGTGCAACATGACAATATGTTATAAAGAAAAAATTAATATCCAGCAATCAGAGAGAAAAACATTTTAACACCCTCAACCATCTGATAGTATCAACATCTAACCTCATCTTCTGTGGCCCATGACACTTCGTTAAAAAGAGAATCATAAAGATGTGGTAAAAGCTGGGGAGGAAGGTTCACCACACGCTGTGATACCAGGAGACCCACGTTATGTGCTTGTTCCCCTAAAAGTAATCTCAGTTGATCAACAATGCCCTTCTCTTGGCATGCTTTAAGGAGGAGAAAGTCCTTCAATGACATAATACATCTTTGCTCCTAGAAAATTATTAGGCTCAATTTAGATTAGCATCTAGAGTTTTTCAAATAAAATATGTCTTTCGATCCAAACTTACAAGAAAAAAAGTAACCTTGTAAATTTTGTGTTTGTAGATAAGTTAGATGACAGCAAATAGCAAATTAACTCTCAGTTAAGTTCCGACGACTATTAGCCGTAGTTTTTTTTTCAAATTGCCACGTGCCACCAACCATGAACCAAAGACATTAAAATTAGAGCGAAAAATTGGAAATTGAAACAAGAGTGAGTTGATTAAGGTTTAATTTCCATACAAAATGTAATATACAAATTCCTTTCTTTCTTGGTTATCAGAATACATTTATAAGTCAGCGTGATGTCAAGGTGACCACACAGCAAAGGCAGTGGTTATATATAACTATACTCAAGGCACCAAAAAGTATAAGTAAAAGAGGCAAACAGACCAAGCAAAATATCATATGTTATACCATGTGACTTACCCTATACCTCCATAAATTAAGAGCGGTAACAAGGGCGAATATTCCTTCATCAGCATCATCCTCTACCTTTACAACAGTCCCCACAGTGGTCTGTCCCAAAATCAAGTCTACAAAGCCACTCAAATCCCATTCTTCAACGTCTAGGTAAGTTTGCAGCAAGGTCTTAACTCCATGGAAATCACTGGGTTTAGGATCAAAAAAGGCAAAATCTGCTTGGACAACTCCCTTAAACAACAGAGACCTTATATCAACAAATTTGACTTGCTCAATGATAAAAACTTGAAATTTCAACATTTCAAAATATAATAACACAAGTGTTTATGGAAATTGAACCAATGCGTAAGAAGAGCTATTACATCAAACTCTCCATCAGATGACTCAGACTCTTCCCATCTCTTTTCCAGGGGATGCTTTATGAATCCATTACCTACAAAGTGGGTTAGGAATAGGCATGCAAAGTGTAAAACATGAAAGGCACTTAATATATGAATTCACATGACTCACTGATATTTAAATTATAAAGGGAAAAAAGGAGTCTTACTAGCAGAGGAAGGGGTGGGTTTCTCAATGGATTTGGAACGACGCTTTGGCATAGAAACGGAAGCCATACGAGCAAGAGCACGAGCAAAAGGGGAGAATGTAATGGGCAAAGATCTGAGTTGTTGATGCCTTCTTGGCCTTCGAGGCATTTCGGTAACACTGCAACCATAAATATTAAATTATACCATCGTATGTAAATTTATATTCTTAAACACTGACAAAATTAAGATGTTATGCCATGTCTTTCGTTTCAGGTTTGATGTGTATGCATTTAAATTTAAATGGTAAAACTGCACTGTAATGGATGATGTTGCCACCTTAAAACTTATAGAAGCTCAGGTATTAAACTTCAAATAAAACAGATGAAAGAGAGTAGGAGTAATTGAATAAGGAATTACACAAAAAGAAGTGGGAGGCAAGTGCAGTGGCGACTGACGAGAGGGGTGGAATCTTCGAAAGATAGAAGGTTTTAGTCAAATGACTAAAGTGGTCAGCCCAATTCAGATTAATACAGATTAACTTTGACCCCATTATACTCATTGGGTTGAAACTTGAAAAGGTTAACTCACCTAGGCATAAAAATGGATCAAAGCCGACTAACCTTTGTTTGAAATAGGTCTGTGTGTTTGGTCTATTTCCCAAATTTAAATTTCAAGTTTAGCCTATTATTCGTCACAGATTTTTGTACAGCTTTTAAACGGATTAACCAATTAAAAGCGCTCTTTCACATGAATGCTTTTAAATAGGACGGCAGGCCATAGGCTAAGGGACTTAAACAACAATACAAGTTCTGATTAATACAGAATAAACTAAATAACAATGATAGACTAGTCTTTCTTCTTCAAAGGTAATCAAAAGGTGGAAATTCTAAATAAGTTAGTATTATCAACTGACACATTCTTAACTAGCAAAATTATGAAAATACTGTCGACTTTACGGTTATCTATCACAAAACTACATGCTACAGTTAGAGAGCAAATAAACATTACTAGCTACAGTTATCGACTCTTCATAAAGGGATAGTGCATTTTGAAACTATTAACTTTCATTCTACAAGTATCCAGGATCGGCCTTGAGAATTTTTGTGCCCTAAACATTCATAGATACAGTTAGAAACCACAATTGATGAAAAATTGAAATTAATGAATCCTAACAGCTTAAAATCGTAGAAACCATAGAAAACAGAAAAGGGAGATACGAATTGAAGTGGAAGACGTAAAAGAATGGAGAGATATTCTATACCCGCGATTTGACAATGAGTTTGCGGCGCTGAATGAGAGGAAAGGACTTTGTGCTATGGGTTTAAAACGCAGACATGGTATTTTTCTTTCTTTTTCTTTTCTTTTCGTAGATACAGCTTTGGTTATGAAGAAAAAAAAAACTAATTCTATATGATCAATATACCTAAAACTATCGTCTCAGTGTCTCATCAATTGGCCTGTTTTTTTTTTAATCTATAGAAACGAGTTTATTATTCTAGAGTTAAGCCAATAAGTAAATAAAATATGAAAAAGAATTGTTTTACATAAAATTTAAATTTAAATTATTTTAAATAATTTACTGTAATTAATTGATTATTTGAGTTTAATTACTTGATTAATTTAATTTTTTAATATAAAAATTAGAAGAAAAAAAATTATAAAATAATAAAAAAAATGTGATTGTTCTTATTAAGTATTGGCTATCAATAAATGAGAAAATGTTACAGTCCAGTATTGTAGTTTTACAAGATTTTAAGTGGTGGACTAATTTTTTTTAGTCGTGCTTCTCAAGTTAAGGGTGTTTATAGTCCAAAAATCAAATTGAATTACATCACATTAATAATGCAATATTTTAAAAAATATCGATTAATTTTTAAATCAGTACTTACAATTCAGTTTTGAACCAATTTATATTGATAAATCGATTTAATATATTTGAACCAATTTCAAATTAGTTTTTATTAAAATCAATTCGAATCGATTTTTACTAAATTTTTTATAACTTTTTCTTGTTGTCGGTAAGGATGAAAACATTTGCAGAATAAATTTTATTTTATTTTTTAGAACTAGTAAGGTACCAATTGTTGAAATAGAACCCTAAAAATTTGCAAATGAAATAAAAACAGAAAATAAAACTCTAACAATTTGCAGAAGAAAAAATAAATAAACAATGGCGAGAAAACCAGGACTGGTGCCCGACACTTACGATGACGGAGAAGTTAAGATGCAATGGCGTCGATGAGATGGTGAAGTCGTGTCAAAGACGTGGTCGCACAGAGAAGGATTGCTTTGGAGATGAGATACCAATGGTTATGTAGTCGGAGATAAGATGGGTTACGTCAAAGAATGGTTTAGAGATTCAAGAGATGCGACAGTGTCGAAAATGCTAAACCGGTATAAAAGGAGCTAGGGCTCAATCATTTTGAATTTTGGGAGCTAAGATTTAGTTTTCTTATTTTTTACTATAGAAAAAACTATTCCACGATTTTGGTTTAAAAAAAATTAAAATTGATTTAAACTGATTTTCTTAATAAAATTTAGTTAATCGAACTTTTTAAAAATTATGGTTTAGTTCATAAATCATTTAATTTCATTTTATTAAAATGCAACTTAGTTTATCAATATAATATAATTAACTATATATTTTGCGGACCTCGATCTCTACCCCATTTTTTATCTTGTGTAGTTTTTTTTTCCAAAGATATATCCTCAATTTTTGGTGGGACCATGAGAAAATTTTCCTATAGAATCTATACTTGTAAGAACCTTATTACAGTTTACAAAGGTGAACCCTTCAAAGGAAACACTGCTTGCTATCTACTTTCTATGTGCACTATCTAATTTACAAAATCCACTACACCAAAGCCGATTGAAGAATTGATTCACAAACAGCACCTCTCACTGGGTTACTTGTGGTTGTCCAAATATTTTTAAATAAATAAAAAATAAAAAACTGGGTTATTGGTGTACAAGCAACCTGAAGCTGAAGTCATAGGGCATCATTTGAACCAGCTGTGAAAGAGGCTGTCTTCCCCTTCTTTCAAGGCATTCAACTGCTTCCTTTCTCAGTTCAACAGGTAGCTGAAGGCAAACCCAATCCAACAAAGATTCCATGTCCTTTGCAAAGTCAAGTAAAAACCAATCCAGTAACTTTGGAATTATTAACTTGTTTGTTTTTGTAATGCCAACTGCTGCCTGTAAATAATCTCTCTTTGCTGCTTCTAACTCATTATCAACTTCTGCTGCTGTGTACACCCTTACCTTCATAAAATAAAAATAGATTTTTTTATTTGTTCCATCAATTCAACCAACCATATTAAGAAATAAATTGTTTGATAAATATATTTGTTCCATGTTTTTTCCAAAACATGTATCCTTAGCTCTTTTCCAACACATGAGATTTATAAAAAAAAAAACATCTAAATTGATTTCAAAGTGCATGACATCTTTGGTTTGGTCATATATTGTCCGACCAGATAATCATATATTAAGACATTAAAACATACCTGAAAAAGCACATAGTTACTGTCCACACAACAATATTGTCATCTAAATTGAGAAACAAAAACTTACCACAGGTGAAGACCAGCTTCCACAGGATAGTGCAAATGTAACCAAAGGCTCAGACCATTCCAAACCAAATATGCTTCTTGCTTTCATCTCATCATTTTTTGCAGCTTTTAGACAGGTCTGTTGCAGGAAGCAAAGATGAAATCAAGGGATGAATTGTAATCTAGAAAGCATGACAAGGACTTGAACAAATTAGAAGAAGAACTATAATTTTTAAAAGCACAAGAAGTTAGTTGAGTATGCACTTACAAAGTTCAGGTGATAAGGAAGTCTCAAGATGAAGTGCTCTATGGTAATTGCCTTGAGCAGGTGGCCCCCCACTACTATTGTTGCCTGTCACAAGCATTGCCAAGTTTTAGTCAACTTGAATGCTTATCTAAAGAATCATCTTGGCAGGAAACTAAATACTTAATAGTGGTTGTGTGAAATGGATATATGAAGAATTGAAGTTCAGAACTACAATAGTTTTAGCAAATCAATCAATTTCACAAGGACAAACTTAATTATCTTTGATTTCAAGCTACTACAGTCCAATCTGTGTAAAATACATAGAACAGTGATGGGATTTTTTTCTGTCTTATTAGTATTTTCTAGCAGCAAAAAAGTTGAGATCACTGTACCTTCTGCATCAGTGCAACAACCATTTCAGGACTTTCAGGTATGCCATGCTCTAAATATGCCTACAATATATTCAAGCCAAATAATTGTAGTCACCTCAACATATTAGGCAAGGTAATGTGAGTATGCAAAATCAAATATAAACCTAGACATCAAAGTGCCAACCATTTTAGAGCTTGTTTGCATTGACTTATTTGTGCTTATCTACTGACATAAATATTTGTAAGACTTTTGAAAGATCTTATTGAAACATCTTATGACACGTCCATAAGTTGTTTTCACATTATTTCCATAAACTCTTCATGATAGCTTATGAAAATAGCTTAGAGCTTAGTTTGACTTTATTTTATCTTTTGTTATAGAAATAGCTTAAATAAGGTGTTTATCCAAAAAAAGTTGTTTATAGTGAGAAGTAGTAAATGAGTGACAGAAAAGTATCTTACATTCAGCATACAAGAATTATAGATGTTTATCCAAAATGCAAGTTTCTCCTGATGAGTAAGACCCTTCAAGTTCACAGAGGCAAGCTTCCCAAATAGGAACCTAAACATGTTTGCTAAATTAGACAGACACTCACAGATAGCATCAGCCAAAATTTAATAACCCTTTATCACTTACTTTAATCTATGGATCAGAAACACTGCATTTGTCATTCGGTTGAGATCGACAGTGGAGGCTTCAATCTCACAAAAACTATTGTACGCACCGATATCTCGAGTTTTCGATACTGAACAGATACCATACGGATCGCGTGGAGGTGTTTTTGACTCTCCTAAGTTGTCCTTGAATGTGCCAATTTTCATAAATACGCTACTCAAGCACTTGACAATATCCTCTGAAACTCTATTTGGTGTGCTATCAACTTCTACACAAGCACTTGAGGAATTTTGGGCTCTTTCCTGATCTACTAATCTCTTCTGCAACTGATCAATCAAAACGAAATGATAGTTGAAATGACAAATCAATCATTTCACACATCAAATAGTTAACTATTGAAAACTGTTGAATACCTGCAACTTCAAGTGATCTACACACTTGTCAGCTGATTCTTGTTTGGTTGGTGATTTCTTCACTGGAGGGATGACTTTAGCCGTTTTCTTTTCAAAAGATTTCTCTTCCGAAATTGATGATAATGAATCTTGTTTTGAATGCAATTGTTTCTTATTGACTAGCTTTCTAGTGCGATCGTGTACAATGTCTGACGAGGAAGAAGAAAAAGGCTTGCTACTAGAAGCACTTCTGGCAAGAGAAAGCTGAGGCCTAATGGCAGTAGAATTAAGCTCACTATGAGTCAAAGATTTTGACCTTTGATGTTTGGATCCTCTGATGGAACTCTGCTCCATTGGATCATTCAAATTTTCTGCATTCCTCTTGAAGGAAATGTTGACAGCTTCCTGATATAGACCTTGTCTGAAATTCACAACCTTCTGTTCTAATCGAACCACCTCTTCCTCCAATACCGCAACTTCAGCTACAAGCTCTAATGTCTAAAATACAGAATACAGAATTTTTGTTACTTTCCATGTGTAATGAAACCAAAAACTTAATTATAATTGACATATGTAATGAATACAATGATCAATGAAATATGATGAATAAAATTGATCAATCACTGACTTAGTGCATGTTCGGATTTGCAATGAGTTTCGCAGAATCACAGTGTGCCACTGTGATTTTGGCAAAAACTACACTTGGTAGCTTCAAAATAATCATGGTGCCATCGTGATCATTGAAGAAGAGAAAGATCCTTACATGGGGAGGGAGATAAGGAGGAAGACGAGGAAGTGCTCCCAAAGGTCTAGTGAGTGCTCTTTCCAACACTCTATGAACATTTTCTTCATGTCTCAGCTTCCTCTTTAACTTATCAACCTGCAAAGTTGGAGCATCATTCATAACTACAATCACATGTTACAAATGATGTGTAGAAATATCTTTCACTCACATCTTGTATCAAAGCCATTTTCCTTTCTCGACGCCCATTTTTCACAGTATTCTGTGCAGCCATTTTCCTTCTCCCTCCTGTTTCCATCTTGTCCTGCTTTGCACATTCAGTGAAAAACAGAATTTTTTGTTGAAACTTTGGTGTTTGTATGAAAAGAGAAAGAAAGACAGAAGGAAAGATAAGACTATTTGTTTCTCATGAGAAGTGAAATAACATATAGTTAAAATGAAAAAAGAAAAATTGTATGATCCACAATAATAATTTTAAATAAGGAATTAAAATACCATTCATAACTGTTAAAGTAGCTCTTAGTTTATGTTTTGCTTTTAATCCAACTTTTTATTTTTCTAGGAAATTTTATGCTTTTCTTTTTACAACCTAGTAGATTTATATGCTTACATAGCTTTATTTTCACGAGAATCCAACAAGCTTAAATGATGATTTGTTTCTTAAGATCTTACAATCAAACAGAAAAACAAAGGAAAAAAAAAGTGCAGAGAAAGAAGAATAAGTAATGAGTTTGCCGTTATTTGAAGGAACTTTGATTACCTGAAGAGTGGTGTGCGTTCTGCTACTCATCTTCTATGTTATCACTTTCACAGAAAACGAGAAAGAAAACAATGCAATCAGAAAAGGTAAAAAACATGCACAAGTGATGCTAACTCTAATAAAGTGAGTCTGCAAAAACAGTAACCAATAATTCACACACACACACAAAAAGCATAGAAGGAAACAACTTTGAAGACAGAGAAAAAAGAGAAACTGAGAAACATTTCATACAATTCAGGAAGCGGGAAACATGAAAGCAGAGAAAAAGAAAAAAAAAATGGTTTTTGTTTTACATGATAAGTACTATGATAAAAAAAAATGGAAGAGAGTGAAAATAAAGAGCATAGCATGAGAAGGAAAACGACGAGGTTTGATTTGAGAGGTTAGTTGTGGTTTCATCTCATTTAATGAATGATCAATGTTAGTGTTCCAGTTGTGTTGCTTGTAAGTACCAATGTTAGTAATGATGATGATAACAATGAAACCAATTCTGAACTCAAATGTTTAATGATATTTAATTTAATACTATAAAATATTCATATATTGCAAACAAATAAGTAAGTGTTGTTAACAGATATGGATATGGAGAGTGACAGAGATATTCCTTACTGAACTGCTCTGTGTAATTAATATTGTAATTTTGTCAATTTTGGTTTTTTTTTTAATGTGTTCTTTAATGTATTGACTATAATTAAGATGGAGGATGCTTTGTTAGTCAAGATAAATTAAATGTTCAATAGTTTATGAAAAAATTATAAATGTTGAATAATCAAATGAGAATTACTACACTCCAGTTATTTTTATTAGAGATAATCATGATTTTTTTTACAGGTGAATCCTCAAGTATTCCATAGTTTTGTTGAAAATAGTACCTAATATTCAATTATTTAATGTCATGTTATTATTTATATTTAAAATTTGACTTCAAAGTATTGATACCCAACAAAATTTAAAAATACCGTTTGAATTCTTTTCTTATTTGGTTTATATTGACTAAAAACTCACATATTTTTCATATAAGTATTATTTTTCTTGATAAAAGTTATTGACTTCTTTTCTTATTTGGTTTATATTGACTAAAAACTCACATATTTTTCATATAAGTATTACTTTTCTTGATAAAAGTTATCGACAAGAGAAAATTAGATAAAAGTCAAATAGAAATTATATATTATATAGAATGATAAAATAGTAATAATAACTAAAGTAGATTCTATCTCCCCACCTCCAACTCACCACAAAATTTGTCCCATTATCAAGATAAAAAGTGAAGGGATGATGCAGCTGCATAAATCTATAGACTTAAGTATTTATTATAGAATAATAATGGAACAAATTAAAGATGAGATGTTGAAAATAATAATGTGAATACTACTATTTCACATGGTTCTTAATTGTGGTAAAGTGACATTGAAAAACCGTTTTGTGTGGCCATTCACAAATGCAATTATTGTCGGGGTTAGGCATCATTACGGACATAAGATTAAGAAGCAAGCAACCTCATCAGTGAAAATAATCTGCTCAGTGCAAATACTAGTATTTTATTATAAGATTCTCATGTGATATTGATGCAATAATAAATAGTACTACTAATTAATTAACTACAAACAATTTGTCTTGGAGAAAATGTTTGAAAATAGTAAATATATTGCTTCAAGTCCAAGTCAAATTGTATAGACTTATTATGGTGTGAGAATTATACTATATGCACGGAAACAGGTACGTGCTCTGAACTTAAACGTTAGAGGGAGTACAACTAATTAAGGAAAAGATGAAATTGCACATGCTTTTGGTATAAACATGGATTGGATTGTTTGCTGTTATTACACTCTATCTCTCATGATTAATTAGCATAACTTTTTTTCACATAAAAATGCAATTAATTTTTTTTTATAAGCTCTCTTTTAAGAGATTCTTTTAAGTTTTACTTAACATCGGGTCGACAGTTCTAACTCGTCGACCTTTTATAAAGAAAATAAGTTGAGATTTATAATTTTATATTTTTAGATATTTTATTTTATTTTATTTTAAAAAAATAGTCGATAAAATAGTATATAATAGAAGAACTAGTTGACACTTTTTTTCCATCTTAATGTTGGATTTGTTGTTTTGTAAGCTATTTTGTCTATGTTTTATAAAAATCAATTCTACTAGCTTCTACAGGAATATATAGAATCAATTCCATAATTTATTAAAAGTGGTAGACATATATAAACGTAGAAAACAAATTAATATAAAGTTTTCGAATATAAATTGAAACATATTTAACTCACTTTCAATTAAAATTAATAATTTTTATAAAAACTAATTTAGTCAAAATCAAATTTACTCACCTCAAAACCAAATATACACATAGCAACTTAACCAAAATGTGGATCAAAATAAAAGCTACTGTGTATATTAAAAATAGGGCTTTTACTTCTTCAATCATTTTACAAAGTGTGATTTGTGACATGCTATGCTAAAGATGAGGATTAAAGGGCAAAGCATGTCCTCATAGAGCAAGTGGAACTTTTAATGCAGAAGTCATCGATCACTTTCATGCTCTATTTCTAAAGGATGAAGAAAACGACTTCATGCAGCAAGTTAAATAAATGGAGAATAAAAAAAAGAGTAAATAACATAAATGTAATATATAATTGTAGGTACAAATTAAGTACACAACCATTTATACTATTTTTTCCTAAAGCATCACTCTCTCTTTCATTTAGTCATTTATTTTATTAATCCTTAATTTAGTCTCTAAACTATATAAATATAATAAATAATCTTTAAAACATATAGAATTCATTAACTTAGGGATTAAATTGATGAATTGCATATATTTTAAGGATTAAATTGGTCGATTTTATATGCTTAAAGACTACATATTATTTTTATATATTTGATAGACTAAATTCAAGATAGAATATTACTTTAGATATTAAATTGATGTTTGATTCTTAAAAATATTGGCGTTAAGTTTGAGTCAAAAGTCCTACATTGGTCGAAAAAAAAGTAAAAATTGAGTAATATATAAGTAAGAAAATCAATATATACATTGATATAAAATTTTAAGTAAAGATGTAACGTTCAATTCATTTGTGTGGTTGCTCTTGATAAAAAAAAAATATAACATTCGTCTTCTATATATATATATATATATATATATATATATATATAAGACTTCGTTGATTAAATTATAGATGAAATAAATAAATTGATTGTGGTATTAAATTTATTAGTAATTTAAATTATTTTATTAGTTTATTTTTGAAGAGGAAATAATAATCTATAATTTTATTGTAATATTTATTATAGATTATAGAAAAATATAATAAGAAAAATGATAAAAGGTTCCATCCCTCCCTTATAGTTTATTTATAGATGGTGTTGCAAAACGTATTCACCATAAAATTCTGAGCTTGATCCAAAGCATAAAGTAGATCGATAATATGAGTGGTTAATTTGTTGCGATTCGTGGAAAGGGAAAAGAATTAAGGCACAGTCACATGCACATGAAAAAAGTGGGAAAATAGTTCGATTTCCAATACCCAACCTCCACTCATTTTTTTAAGAGTGTGTGATGCTAAAGTACATGTTTCCTTGTCAAAAATCAAAATATCTATTATACCTTTATTAAGTCCAATTTTAGGTGTACAGTTTAATTTTTAAGCTAAGTAATTATCATATATATAATGTTGCTTCAATCAGTAAGAAATATCTCATTTCAACATAATCCCTCGTTAGTATTATAAATAAAAAATAATTATTTTTATATATATATATATATATATATATATATAAGACTTCGTTGATTAAATTATAGATGAAATAAATAAATTGATTGTGGTATTAAATTTATTAGTAATTTAAATTATTTTATTAGTTTATTTTTGAAGAGGAAATAATAATCTATAATTTTATTGTAATATTTATTATAGATTATAGAAAAATATAATAAGAAAAATGATAAAAGGTTCCATCCCTCCCTTATAGTTTATTTATAGATGGTGTTGCAAAACGTATTCACCATAAAATTCTGAGCTTGATCCAAAGCATAAAGTAGATCGATAATATGAGTGGTTAATTTGTTGCGATTCGTGGAAAGGGAAAAGAATTAAGGCACAGTCACATGCACATGAAAAAAGTGGGAAAATAGTTCGATTTCCAATACCCAACCTCCACTCATTTTTTTAAGAGTGTGTGATGCTAAAGTACATGTTTCCTTGTCAAAAATCAAAATATCTATTATACCTTTATTAAGTCCAATTTTAGGTGTACAGTTTAATTTTTAAGCTAAGTAATTATCATATATATAATGTTGCTTCAATCAGTAAGAAATATCTCATTTCAACATAATCCCTCGTTAGTATTATAAATAAAAAATAATTATTTTTACAATTATTAAAAAATTAGTTAAGTGTAATTGATTTTTTAGATTTTATGTAAAAGTTAATTCAAAGTTACTAAATTATTGATTTGAATGTCAAATGTCAGCTATTGACATTAATACTTTGTTTTATATAATAATAACTAAGATTTTGAGACGGGTGTTTTGTTTATAATATTTACAAGTGAGATATAGAGAAAAATTTGTTCAATCTTAAAGGTCTATCTCAACTTGTAATGCCCGTATTAATATTGATAGATTTTATATTTTTTACAATAAATTGAATTTAAACACGAAATATTCATTTTATATATGAAAAATTTCTAGTACTATTTGTCATTTCGTCTATAGATAAAAAAAAATCTTGCTAAAAGTGAGACTTGTTGAATCATGGCTTTCTTAACTTGTTGAAATTGTTGGTTTCATTTCATGTGTTGTTTGTCTTTGCCTCGATTTGCCGACAACAATGGTTACAAGGATAGTGTTGTCAGTGCTCATGGCCTGCTCTGTTTAACCATGGGAACACAATAATGAAGAAGAGCTTATAACCATTTTTTTGCTGTCACACGTAAAGAAACCAACTTTTGTGGGCCACTGGCAATACCCAATAACTATTTTTCCCAAAAAGCCATTTTCTTACAACGTATCCCAAATACCACATACATTTAATCAACGTGTAAAGTTATTTAATTGTAACCAACCATGCAAAGTTATTCAATTATATATATATTTTATTACTATATGTAGTGTTCATGCAGTATTAAATCTTCAATATTTGTTGAATATCTTCAAAGTTGGACCCATGTGTCTATTCATCGGATTTATGATGCCTTAGAGAAACTACCTAGGTGATCGATGATCTAGCCAAGCAATGCTTGAGCTTCAATTTCAATCTCTAAGATTTTTGAATTTTTCATGCTTTTAATTTCTAATGTATTTGTTTATAAATGTTGTTTGTGCTTCCTTTCTTAAAAGTTTCAAATTTTCAAATCTTTTTTTTAGTTTACCCTCTTGAAGTTAAAAAAATAGATTTAATTATAGTTTTGATTCTTTATCATACATCTTTTATAAAATTTATTCCTCACTTTAAAATATCTCAATTTTGATCTCTTTTAAATTTTTAAATTAAAAAATAGTGATGTGACATATTTTAAATTATTTAATATAACATGATGATGTAGAATGATAGCACTAATGATATTACAAGAAAAATCTTTAGAAACTTCATTTTCAACTATATAAATTATTTATTTTTATAATTTAATTTATTACATAATAATTAATTAATTCATCTAGATACTTCTAAATTGTCAAATCTTATGTCATATCATTTAAAATGTCATATCACATTTTTGCGTTCAAATTTTATTTGGAGAGAGGGCAAAATTGAATAATTTTTAAATGGGAGACAAATCCCATAAACATTTTTATAAGAAGACTAAAACTAAATTAAACCATAAAAAACTTCAATCTATTTTTTTTGGAAAACATTAGAAGGGTTTCATGAACCAAAGCAAATCCCCACAAATGGGAATTGTAATGCATATATGAATACAACCTAACATAACAACTATTTTGGTAATATTATTTAATATAAAGATTATTTGGCATACATAGTGATAGCACCAGTTGTAATTTTTTATTTATATTTTGGTCCAACAATAAGAATCTCTTGATGGTGTGGGAAAATGGTCCTAAAAATAGAATTTGGACCACCAATTGCTAGGTAATCCAATTGATGGCAGGACCAAATGAATGAACTACATATTGAGTGGTACCTTTCATCTTATCAAGACAACCAAACAATGCCTTGGCCTTATAACTAATTCTCAAATCTCAACCTTACACATGTTTGCCCCCCAAATAGAAGTCACGGAAAAGTAAAGGCCACAACAGTACCTGAGTGAGTGTGTACAAGATTACACTACCAGAAACTTGGATTTAGCCATATGGCTGGTGCCTTATGGTATGGTCTACATAGCACCAAGTGTGAATTAGTGAACTGCCATTTTCAAAGACTCTTCGTCTTCCTTTCATTTTCCATAAAATAAAATTTAATTATTTTAGCTCCTAAGACACTTCATACTCAATATCTTACAAGTAAGTTTTGTAAAAATTAGCTCGACTCAATTTTAAACCTAATAAAAACATTGTTTGTTACCTACAAGTTGTACCAATATTTGATTTTGTGATAGGATAAAGCAAAACCACGCTGCAAAATCAAACATTCACTATGACTTTTCAATAAGATTGTAACGCGTTCAAGAAGACATTTACGGTTTATTGTTACAAGAGAACGTGACTTTTTTAAAATGCCAGTTCACTAATTCACATTTGATGGTGGAAAAATGGTGGTTTTCTAAAAGTGGCGGGTTGCTCTCAAAAATGATAGGATTTTCTACCAAAACTTATAGGATTTTCCCTTTAGTACCAAAAAATTATAGGATTTTCTTCATGCACTGATTTAGTTAAAATATTCACAAAAATTATACTTTGTTTTACACTACTATCGGATAGCGAGTGTGCATGAGCATGTATTGACTAGCTATGAGAGCTTTTTTATTTTTCAACTTAATTAGCCATCTTGAGAATTTTTCACAAGGGTTTGAGGACCCCTTACAAAAAAGCTGTCGAAACTATTGGCGTACGCAGGACTCGACTTCATGTGAGTAACATTTTTCGAAACTAACAAGTGAGGTAAAGAGAAATGTTCACCCCAAATATCATATTCATACTCATCTGCTAGTCCTGCTGCCTTTTGAGCTTGAACAGCATTTTGGTTTTGAAGTTTGGATCCAGGAGCTTGAGCGCGCGAAGTAACAGTACATTCTGATGACAACAAGGAGGGCGTAGGAGCGCCTGCACGAAATGGAGAAGTAGCACGAGGCAACTGAACAGTTATATTAGTAGTAGCAGCACTTCTTGAAGCTGAACACAACACTTGAGGAGAAGACATGTTATTACTGCAGCCTTCTAGTTGAATAGCAGGCTTCAAAACAGAGCCTTGGTTGTTTACAAAATGTTGTGCAGCAGCGACAGGTGGTATTGAACTAAGAGTCTCAAGAGGCATAGCAAAGGCAACTGGTGATAAGGGAGATGACGGCGTAGAGTTCCCACTTTGACTACTTGAAACTTCTGACAGTGATGTTAATTTTGCACCAAGACCTTTCCTCTTTTTTCTTCTCCCTTTTTCTTTGCCAGTTTTGACAACGAGATGACCACTCTGGGATGCTTTTGTTTGTTCAGAGCTCGGAACTTCTGTGGATGACAATATTCTTTCACCTCGACTATCCGTCAAATGATGGTTTTCAGAAGTCTGCATCAGTTCATATGAATTTCCTTGACCGTACGAATAACCGCCACAAGAAGCCTCGATTAAATGATTTATCTTATTAGTAACGGAGAGCTTACTCTTTCTTTCATTTTGATATAGCAAAGAGGTTTTCCCCCCACTTTTCACAGCGGTGGTGTGGACCAAGTTATCGTCACTCTTGCACGAATAATCCAAGGAGCCTAATGCAGTACTTTGAGGGGATACGAACCAAAACACCAAATACAATAAGGATGCAACAAGAAGGAATCCAGAAAGAGTTTTTTTAACTCGCATCCAAAACATCGACTTCTTGCAGTTACTTAGCATATCCTGCGAGAAACTTGCCTTCATCGGTAACAGAAAAATACCAGTAGCCAATGCAAGTTCAAGATCTCGATGCACCATGGCTGCAGAAAAATCAGTTTGGTATGATATCATAAGTTTGATCGACTCCCCAGGTTCAAGAGCAAAACCCCTACAATGAAGAATCTTAAAGCCATCCAAACCGCATTCTCTCCCAGAAACTCGGATACTTTTAACCTCCAATGGCAAGTCTCCTGTGTTCTTGACATATAACTCTTTCACTAAAGGTTGTGAACATGCAGAAGCTGTCTCTTTTGTGTGAAGTAAGGAATATGGAAGAGAAAAATTGAGCGGCTTGGGAATTTTAAAATCGAAATCCACACTTTGAACATGCTCAGAACTCTCATCGAGCGAAACTAGAGAAAGCAACCCTCCCAATCCTCTTAAAGGAACCGACTCAACACCTGAAAGATTGTTTCTTACCAATGCTGAACCACTCCAGCCACAACGATCGGACGGATAAAAAATAACCGGCCCTAAAGTTGCATGATTGTAGGGGTGCACATAAGCCTCTGTCACTGCACTCTCTGGTATTGAGAATCCAAACTTTGTCGGAGTAACACCATCATCTACAACCAAATTACCGGATGAAGAAGGGTTTAATAAATCATGCAGTCCCTGACATTTGTTAATTAGTTCTCCTGAATTCAAGATAAGCTGCATCGTAACTGGATGTCGGCTTGGATTCTTTACGGTGATCCACCTAGATATGTGACTTCCAACCTGAATCGTCGGAAATAGTATCTCTTGGTCTTCAAGTACAGACATGCCACTCGCAGTTCCTTGAGACTTCCAGTTTTCAAGAACAAGCTCATCCACTGCTGTTTCTAAAACCTTTTATACAAAAACAGCACATAGAATTGTTTTAATGATTGTTGGAAATATATATATATATATTTATTGATAAATAATCAATAATAGATGACTTAATTCCAATGAATGCGAACTTCCTTGCTTGCATAATAATCAACCATGTAGACACATAGAACATTTTGTGATAAATGGAAAATGAAGAGAAAATGTTCCCTTTTGTTTGAAAAAAAATTGCAAAATTAGAATTCTTGCCCAAAAAAATATCATCATATAATCATTTAAAACTGATTTTTTTTTCTCCTCTTCAACTATGTAGTAGAAACAGCAAGGAAACTATTAAATCAACATACCTTAACATTTGGTGGCAATTGCGTGCTTCTGCCCACATACCCTGCCCGCATATTGTGAGCTTCAATATGTTTAGACTTGTCTTCTACTCCAGCAGATGAAAGTCTTTGATGTTCAAAACAAATATATATTATGTCCTCACATGGAATCACAATCAGGGGACTAGCCGAGTCATTTGTTAGAATTGACAGTTTGCAATTCTCTTGCAAGTCAGAGACTTCAGGCGAATCCAAGTGCAGGTGACTACAGTAAATAATGCCAACTTGTGTGACGCTGCCGGGGAAAAGCAGCAAACCTTCCTTGTACTTGATACGGAAAAGCTTCGCGTCATCAACTTCTAGAACTTTAACAAAACTTAAAATGTAAGAGGCATCATTCCTCAGAGAGATAGTGATAGCAATTTCACCACTGTCACAAGTGGCTAGACCCTCGAGAGTTGCTGAAACAAATTTACCAACAGTGTCGGATGCAGAATGACGATCAACTTTGGCTTCAATAGGAACCATAATAGTATCCGATGTGTCTTCTGAGGATCTCAGTAAATTCAAACAAAATGCACCGAAGATTTTTCCCTCATCTCCAACTGTAATATCGATCTCGAAGAGAGTTTCGGAGTTATGTGGACTAATATCCCACTTCCTATGAGGCCTAATTGCTACTATTGGTGAACCTACTTGGCTACTCTTCACAACCAAACGATCCTTAATGGTTGGAGAGAGACGAGTATCAAAAACCTGAAAATCATTTACGCTACAAGTTCCTTCAGTTTCGAGAGAATTATCACCCAAAGAAATTGATATCCAAGCAGTAATTTCCTCCACATAAAGGGGTTCATCAAAAGGATTGAACAACGAAAAATTCCGGCTCAACCTTCCACCAGGAGAGATTTCCACGCCCGACAAGGGCTGAATTCCAAAAGGAGACTCGATAGCATATCCTTTAGCCTCTACAACAAATCCACCTGAACTTGTCTGCAAAATCAGACTAGCTGATGAGACACCGAGACACTTCGGGAAGAAAACAAAACAAATTGAAGCTGATTCACCAGGTCTTAGCGAAACCTCGCTGTAGTTACAAGGGTAGAACTGCAAATCCGTGCTGAATGGTTCATATAGGTGCAATGTGCTCTCATTACATGTATTTTCCACAGTTAAAAAAGCTGTTGAAGAAGAATATAAATATTTTTGTCCCCAGTCCAACACAGTCGGGGCAATCTTTATATTGGGTGAGACAGAATCATCCAACAAATTTGATTTAAACACCTCAGAGCTCTTTGGCGACAAATGCGCTGACTTCTGCTTATGCAAAGAGCCACCACATGAGGAAATATCATTTTTACGACCAATCTGGGTTTGAAGAGAAAGTACCTCATTGACTCTTTCTTTCGAGTTCAGAGAACACGAGATAACCCCTCCACTAAGTAACCTAAACACACCAAAGTCAGATAACCAGCTTTTGTTACTACCAGATTCTTCTGTGGAAGCTTCCTTTATAATTTTCTCTTTGCGAGAAAACCCGTCCAACAATGAAGGAAAGCAAAACAAATGACTGTTTGGACACACATTTTTGAAACTGTTGTCAGCAGCTGGAAAACCGTGGCCTAAACGAGAGTCACTAACAGCGGTGTCTGAAGAATCAAAATGGTAACTTTTCTCAAAAGATGCACAAGCATCATAATCTGGCGAACTTTCCACCACATTCATACAGCATAGTCCATATGCAACAAGGAAATATAAGATACATGACAAAACCACATGACAAGTGAATTTTCTTGTCAGCTGCAACAATCCCCTAGTTGAACCATAAATACACATTAGATTTTTCGCACAAAACAACTAAAGAACGAAATGCTTACATTGCCAGAAAAATAATACATACATTTCTGCAAACATAAAAATGTCAAATAGCCAAACATTTTCCTATTCATTCACCACTTCATTTGGCTCCAAAAAATAAATAATGAAAAGGGACGTTTTGAGATAAATGTCATTTAACAAAAACATACATTAATTTATAAATTATAGCAAATGGGTAGGTTTAAAATGGCCATATAATAAGCCACTAAATTTAAATTTAACCAATTGCAGTTACACTTCACAGCATTGATTACAAAACAAGTAATTCCAAGCAGCATATAGTGCCAAAAGTAAATAAATAAACAACAAGTACACGAAGATAGGAAGTAATAATAATAGAAATTAAGCTTGGTATGCTAGAAATAGAAAAGATAAGGATCCTTATCCGCACAGTTACTATGTGAAAACTGAAAAATTTAATTAATTATCATACCAACCATTCTTGAACTTGTGAATAAAAAATAAAAAATTTACCATAAACACTTACACAAACCATTCTAGCTAACCTTAACCATTAACCCAAAATTTTCAACTGAAAAAAAAAAATCACAGTAATCACTCTCAAAACGAAAAAAGAAAGTATCTTTACTCAAACCATATATCATAGGCGACACAGATAGTCACAAGGTTGAAAATTTATTTGAAAATAAACAAAATAAAATAAAATAAAATAAAATAAATTTGAAATAATAAGTCAAAATAGCCAAGAGAGAAAAAACAGTGATCAACTTGAAGACAATGAAAAAGGTTGAAAATTTGTCGAATATTGAAAGAAATAAAAAAATAAAAAATAAAAATAAAAAAGCCGAAGAAACTATTGAAGTAAAGAAAGTAAAAAATGGTGGAAGAGAGAGAGAAAAAGAAAAGATACCGGCGGCGAAACATAGGGTTGATGATTAGGGTTTGAAGGTCCATGGAAGAAGAGAAAGAGAAAGAGAAAGAAAAGAAGAAGAACCCATAAGACGTTGAAGCGATTTTTTTGGGATTCTTTCACTGCGCTTACTACAAGATGAATGAATGAATATTTTTGAGGGTGGTAAAACAACTACCTAAGTTAAAATAAATATCAATACTTGCTAATTAAAAATAATAACTAAGTTAATAACTTAATACTAATTTTTATTTTATTTTATCTTGAGAGGTTAGAAACAGGTTTGAAAGTTGCTGAAAGGCAATTCTGATTGCTTAATCTTATAAAAAATTAAGATATTGTTGATAAGTCAAAAGTTCTTTGAAATAATTTTATAAAAAAATATATATTCGTTTTGTGAATTTAATATTTTTTTATGAGACCTTTTTCACATTCCTTTGTGCGTCTATGAAATATTTATTATCTACCTACAAAAAATGAATTATTTGCTATGTGTTGTGGGGATTTCCAAAACAAAACTTATAAATTAGTGTTTTTTATATAAATATACCCTTTTTAAAAGAGGATAATTTAGCATTATTTTTTGAAAATAGGACAATTTAGTATTAAAAATTTTAAAAGCGAATATTTATATAAAAAACCCTATAAATTATTCTTGAGGAAATATTTTTTGTTGAGTAAAAATTATTTGTCACTTGGATATGCTGTTTTGGTCAAAACTAAAAGGAACTTGAATATTATAATATTTAAAGAAACATTGAGCTAATTAATTCAAAAATATTTAAATATTTATCATATATTATTATTATTTTAATGTCCTACATAAATAAATAAATAAAAGTTTAATATCTTAAAATATATTTTTAGAGAAGACATATTGACAACCTAAAAACTTAGTTTTAGTCAATAATGCTTATGATAAAAAATTAAATTTAAGTTATTTTTAGTGATTTGTGATTAATTAAATTTGTTAATTATTTTTATATCTGATTAAATAATAATTAATTTCTTAAAAATCATAATAATAAAAAATAGTATCATAAATATAATTAAAATAGTAAAAATTATTTGATATATTAAGATGTAAATTAACCGGTAGTATAAAATAAAAAAAAATGCAAGAATAAAAAATAAGTGCTAAAATTTATATTTGAAATCCTTCATTTAAAGAGAAGAAAAAGCACGTCCAGTCTCGAGGTTTAGTTGGGAAAAGTGGCAAAGTCATTACCGAGCCCACTACCCACTTGACTAGCAAATCACATTGATGGACTTTCCACTTTTCATTGATATGAGCATGCACTTAAAATAATTCAACTAATATACAATCAAATCAATTATAAGAAGAAAAAAAAGTGAGTAAAAACTTATTTCTTTTATTTTTAATATTATAAAATACCTTAAATTAATTATTTAGTACTATGGGGATTATTATTATAATTAGCAATAAGTTAATAAATTAAGACTAAATATCTTAGTTAACAACACACTCCCTCTGGTTGATTGAAATTCAAGTTTTCAATAAATTACAATGCGAATAAATTGACCGAGCGATTTTCATACCGGTTCCGCAGTTCAATTAATTGTTGTCGGTTTTATCAAATCTGAATAATTCTATAACTGTTTTTTTAGATTTTTAATGTTAATAGTTCTCCCAAACTATTTTGTGTCTCAAGTTCCATTTCAACTTATTCGATTGATCAATTCGATCCAATAATAATAACATTGGTGGATAGTATATTTCACATCTTGTTATTAAAAAATTTATAAACTGTATAATTTACACTTAGATTATAGTTAAAATTCTATTAGTGAATATTTTCCGTACAAGGCAAGATCTCGTACTAGTTATATTCTTGATGTAAAAAATAGTAATATTAGTGTAACATATATCTCTTGTAATTCTGTCAAAAAAAGGAAGAAATATTCTTTTAAAAAACAAAGAAATATTTGCTATGTTCATCTTGCTTCGTGGTTAAGAATTACTATTCCATATACTTTTCAGCTTTACGCATATAAAATACTCATCTGTCAATTTAATAGACGGCGTTCTTTGAAGACGATGCTAGTGAAAACTGTCGCTATTTGGAGTACTGTGGTGACTGCGAGAATACGCAATACATAAAACCCTTTTCCGTTCCGTAGCTATTTTGGAAAGAAATAATGATAGCGTTTTAAGTTTCTCAAATACTAGCTCCTATCCTAATTTATAAAAAAAAAACAGTTAGAGATTAATGAGTTTACAATGACAAAACGAGAGGTTCAATCTTGATAATATAATTATAATAATTATGATTAGAAGTTATTTAAATTATAAATATTTATTTAAAAAAATTATATGATTTTTTCTTTTAATATTTATCATTCTTTTGTAGTTAAGATTTAACTATCTCACTTCTTATCATAAACTCCTTTTATTTAACATGTTATATATATATATATATATATATATATATAATATTAACGCGTAAAATTTAATATAAATTTTAAGAAAAATTAATAAAAAATGCAAATGAAACTAAAATTTTCAAATTTTCTACTCTATAAATGTATACAATAAATATAAATTATTTATAAATTTTTTAAATGAATTAAAATACTATAATTTTTACAAATTTTTAAATAAGACTTAATTAAATTATAAATTTTAATATAGACCCAATATATGATATGACTTTAACTCATGACACTGAAGGATTGTTAAGTAATTCATATACACCTAAGATTTTCAACATTTACTTGTTAATTGGAAAATATTACTCAAATATAGTGAACATAAAATTTAGTAACATAGATTTAATAAAATAATTATTGATATTTCTCAGTCATGTCAGTGTGTTAGGCATGAAAAGTCCTCAAACTATATCTCAATTTAATAAATTACTATTTCTTCGTAAATTATACTCAAATATTTCTTCTACCTCTAGCCTTAAATATTTTAAACAATTTGAGCCACTAGACACAAGTAGTCTAATGAATTAAACTCTACGTAAAAACTACATTAGTTTCACCTAATAACTTCTACTTGAATAATCTCTTTTGAAAATATTAGACATGATTAAGTTCGTAAGTAGTGTCCCACTTACTCCTAGCTCCCGTAATATATAGGGGAGTTCATCTAGGTGGAGTTCATACAATATATATTTAATCATAACATACGAGTAATCATTTACTCCATTCACACAATTGAACATACGTATATGAGTATATATATATTACCATGTATTAGCATCAAACTTCCAGAAAAAGAATGTTATATTTAAACTTTCAAATACAATTAGTTTACCTCAAAATTGATTTATATAACTCAAGTTATGATATTCTAAAGTTAACAACATTACATAATAATCTTATTATAGATCATATGTGTTTATAATACTACTATTGAGCCATTTCTATATTTAGTAAGATCGTAAATTTTAACATGATAAAACTAGTATTGTCTTCTTTCAGACTCAATTGGTTTCACTAAAAAAACGAGTTTCCTAACTCAATATATAAATATTTTAAGATTGCTAATGTTGAACAACTTATAAAACAAAACAATCTACTTCATAAAATAAAAATAAAAAATTGAAAATTAAGACAAACTTTTAGAAATTTACGGTAACAAAATACTATAATTAAGCTTTCAAATTCCATTTATTTCACTCAAAATCGATTAATATTGTTTTTGTTACACCAATTTTAACTCAGCTACGTCCTAATCTTTTTTTACATTATAAAATATTATAATTTTGACAATTTAATTAAAATATCAAACAATGTCTGATTTAAATAACGACAATCTTTTAGAAAGCTTAAGAAGTCTAATTAATAAATATAATTTTAATTCAACATAATAGACATTCAATTAATACAGTTTAATAAAATAATTAAGGTATACAGGTATAAAAATGAAACAACAAATTATGTTTTCAACTTGTAACTCAATTTTTTTATATCAATTCTCAATGAAAATTAATGAAATTAATGTCTATTTTGAATGTAATTAAGTATAGTTTATAATAGGACAAAAATCACATACAAACACTATCTATGGAGAAAATTATGAATAAAATACCAAAGATATATCTATACGAATTCAAATATAACATTATACTATTTTCATTTTAAATTTTATATTTTCAAGTTCATCTGCTTGACTAACTAAAATACATTAAAAAACATAAAATCATTTAATTACCAATCCTAAACAACTACCATCTTATCAATAATCCAACAACAATGCTTTGTTTTCATTCTCTACTCTTTTCTCTCTCACACCTTCCCCTCTCTGCTCTCTCTCTCTCGTTTTATTGCTATTTTTTCTTTCACTCTTTCTTTTCTTTTTGTTAAGCGATGAAATGAAGTTTAAAGAAGGTAAGTTGTTCGGTGTCATGTGCGCGGATTTTTGGTTCTTTTAAGGGAAGACTTTTCATTACTTTCTCTTTATTGGAAACTAGTGGATATGAGATTAATAAGGTATTCTAATTTTCCTTAATTTTTATATTTACATCTAAAAATCCCTGTTACTTTACTAATTATAAAATTTATTCCAAAGGAGATCTCATTATTATATTACTAACATCATCTTAAAAGTATTAATATTAAATAAATATCTATCATTCAAATGTATAATAAATTATAGTACCATCTACTTATTTTTACAAATATTTATTTGGAACTAATACCTTCTATTTAGAAGAAGATAGTTTAGGACATAGAAAAAGTAAGTGTTACAGTATAAATAAAATTGTAATTTTAAGATTTATCCTTTTATGACATATTTTGTTAAGACATATTATTTATTATTTAAATGAATTTTTATTCTGATTTAAGATATCTGTCTTTTGGATATTGATAAATGTATTTGATGTTTTTATATTTTTTTTATAAAATTATATTTGTAAAAGTTTAATTTTCATGCATGGTCTAACATTATTAATGATCTAATGGTGGTAAGTGATTGACAATAAAAAAAAATTATATTGTTAATATATATATATATATAATTATTTGTAAAAATATTTAAAAATGACAATAGTTAATACGTTTATTGATTTTATTCTTATAATTAAAACGAGAGAAAGTAAAAGCAAAAGTATTAATCAACGTTCATTTTAGGGTTACTGTAGTAATCAACATTATAGCAATAAAGTAATTAGGGTAGATTCCTAAAAGAAAAATGTAATTAGGGTGCATTAGACCGGTGACGGTATTAATCAACATTATAGCAATTAAGTAATTAGGGTGGATTCCTAAAAAATATTGTAATTAGGGTACATTAGACCAAACGAATAAAGCTCTATAGCACATAAGTTCATAGTTTAATGTACGTAACACTCTGCCTCTAAAAAAACTAACATAACACTCTCTCTGTTAATGTTTTTCAAAAGATACTTAGCTCAATGACCGGTTACATGTCATAATTTTTTTTAACTCTTGTAGCTAGGCTATTTAAATAGATGTAAATATATTATCATTATGAGTATTATTATGATATCAAATTGTAAAGTTATGTTAAACTATAAATTTGTCAGTGTTTTTTTGTAATTCTAGTATACTAGTCCATATCAATTTTTGATATATATATATATATATATATATATATAAGTGTATTATTATAAAATAGAATTTAAAATGATAATATTTAATATTATTATAAAATAGAGTTTAGAATAATGTCATATAAAGTTAGTTTTAAAAAAATATCAAGTTAGGTACATATTAAATTAAAATAGTATTTAATATCATTTGATAGTTCTTGCTTTTGGGGTACAAAATTGATCTCTTTGTTGGTGATGGATCTTGCACCTCTTCTCTTCTCTTACGCTCCTTCCAAGTGCTACAACTCTAATAAGGAGTAGGAGGTGATATAAACACACACTAATGTTAAAGAAAAGACAAATTAAAATAAAGTTCTTATTGATTATAATTTGTTGAGTCAATATATTTGAGGTGATGTCTCTTTATTTCTAGTTAGTTACAAGCTCTCTTGATAAGATGATGTCAAATTAATAGTTTGTTAGATGATATAAAAGGTCTGATCCAACTCAGTTGTAGATATGCTCAAAGTTTTCTCTTTTAGAAACATGAAAATTTTACCTCATACCTCTTTAATTATATCTATACCCCAAATCAACAATGAAATGAAGTTTTTATCCTCGTTTAAATAATAAAATTTTAAAAAAATTGTCATTTTTCATTTCAAGTTTTCTGAAATTCAAGGGTGAGTTTTTTTTTCCTAAATTTCCAAAGAACTTGAATACAAGTATTTTGGTACACAAGATACACTCCAGAAAACTTATTTGAAGTTCTCCGGTAGTACAAAAGTCTCTTCCGGAAAACATTTTTTTGAAGTTCTCCGATACAGAACACTTTTTCGAAAAACTTTTTTGAACTTCTCCGGTACAAAGGCTTGTTTCGGGAATCTTGAGACTTAATATTTCCGACAACGACGACAATTTATGGTGTATTAATTATTAATTATTACGGTATATTAATTATTTATGGTATATTATTTATAGTAGATTCATTATTTAATAGTGTATTTATAGTCTATTAATTATTAATTAGTTATGGTATATTATTATTTAAAAATATTTATAGTGTATTATTTATGGTATATTATTATTTTTAAAAATTGTGTACCGGAAATCTTTTTTAAAAAATATTTCAGAAATGTTTTCCGGTAAAAAATTTCCAGAAAACTTAAAAACAGTATTTCAAAAATAAGGTGTGTACTAGAATTCTTCAAAAAAAAAATCCAAAAAAAATAAAATGGTTAAAAAAAAAAAGAATATAATTGGCATTTTTATAAAATTATAAGGGTATAAATATAGAAATGGGTAAAGGGTAAAATTTTCTAGAAACATTAGTGTTGTTTGGGCCTAATTGAAGCCCGAAGGATGAGGCTTTTTTTTCGATGTACATTTTTTTTAAAAAAGTTCCATAATACCATTATTTTTCCATTATATATCGAAGTACTTATACTTTTAGACCTAAGTTTCAACCGATTTTCTCACTTGAATTGCTTTTTTATTTTTATTTATCTTTTAATTATTATATTGAGGTCGAAAATCGGTTTGGTGTTCCCCGTATTTTATTTTATTTTATTTTAAAATGAAAATAAATTATTGTTATTAATAATCAATTGTTAATTTATATTATTTTAATTCATTATTTAATTAATTAATTTTAATTAACTAAAATGTATTTTTTACAAATTAATTTGATATAGGATTTTTATAACTCTAATTTATAATTATGAGACCTATAATGTGATGTTGTAGAAGTATTAAACATTGGAGTTGTCAATTCAGCCGTCCCAACAACAAAGGTATAATAAATCTAATCCACGGACTCTTTTAGTTATTGTTGAATATGGAGTGTTACCGTCGTACCACCACTCATTTTTATTTGACGCCAACACAACAATAGTTTGAACCAGTCAAACAATCATTTGAAAATTATACAATTCAATAATATGATCGTCGACAATCTCTGTCTTCTAACGGTGATGATTTGTCAATAATTTATTTGACGTTTTTGAACCAAACAAGTTCTAGTTCTTCAATTCATATCACCCTAAGTGAGATTGTACAACAAGACGAATCATGTGACTTTGTTGAGGAAGAAAACACAATTTCTCATCGTCCACGTCGTAATCCTCAACTACTTCAGTGTGAAACTGAACACCATATAAAAAACTAATATACTATCATCTATTAATAGTTGATATATGAAAAGAGTCAAATTAATATAATAAAAAATATATATTTAATTATTCAATTTATTCTCTATTTCAATATTTAATATTATTAATTAATCAAATAATTATATTATTAAAATTTAATTTAATTATTTATTTAAAATTTGATTCAATTTTGTTAAACAAACTTTATTTAATTATTTAAATTAATTTATTTTAGTAAAAACACTAATATATTAAACTATTTTTTGAAAAGGAAAACAAAAGGGGAGGCGAGAAATCGGATACTCTCGTACCGTTTTCTTTTATATATATGAAAATAATAAAAGAAAATCTCAATTGAGAAATCTGTTACCTTTGTCCGAAAACAATCACAACCGTGGTACAATGGAACTTAATTATAAAAAAAGTGGTAGTCTGAAATTTAATTATTTTTTAGTGGTACAGTAAAAAAAAATCCGAAGAAGGACTTTGGTTTTGGGCCTCCAGGTCCATATTGGTACAAATATCAAAATAGAACAAAATGTTAAGTTAACTAATCTATAAATAGTAAAATTATTTATTCAAAACATTAATGCAAAATAAATACTTAAGTAAATTAATACATCATTCAAACATTTAAAAACGTCGGACCAATTGAAAGGCAATAACATACGATAGTTAATAAGTTATGTTTAGACTTTTATTTTTTGACAAAGTGAAAATTAAGGTTCGTAAAATTTAACTGACATACTTCCAAATTTTAATTAGAAATAAATAATCTATCTTTTTGATAAAATACTTATAAATAAATTAGTTCAAGGAAAATGAAAAAATTAATTTCCCACTCTAAACTTAAAAATACACCATTATATAATCGAGTTAAATTTTGTAAATCACTAAAGTTTGAATCTAACCAATTTTAAAAAGTCTGTCTTATTATTTCATATTGTAGGCCCAATTTTTAGAACCCAAGCAACTTTCAAAATCAGATACTAATTGTTTAAAATTAAATTATTATCTATTTTTACATAAGACTATGCACTCAAGTGATGAGTGGCACAAATTTATGTAAATAAACTTACATGTAAATATATCAATGAATTTAAATTATATTTTGATATTTAATCTAATATTTTAGAGAATTTAATATTATATGATATTATATTTTTATTATAATTTATGAAAATAATATATTTAAATATATAAAAAAGTTATGTAGACTATATATTTAAATTATAAAATATGTAAGTAAATTTATGATTTAATAGAAAGTACAAAATTTAATATAATATAATAAAATTATTTATATTTAATTAAGTGTAGGCCTTAAAAGTTTTATTAATGATATGTAGTATGATTTTTTAGTTAAATAAATTTTTAAAAATATTTTGGCATTGATCTACGAAAAGCTTGTATTTAGATATATTGAAGTGCTCCGGGCACCCTCTTCAACATCTTTCTTTGCTATAATAAAAGTGATTGAAAGGTTTTACACTTTGTGTTGTCATTTTGCATATATATTATTGTTAAATTAAATATGCTATATTTAAAAACTTCACTGATCAATGTCCTCCATAAGATCGATAAGTAAAGATTGATTAAATGGTTGAAGAACTTGTATAATTATTCATTTTATTTTTGATTAATTAATAAGAGAAGATTTGAATTATAGTATTCTCTAAAAACATTCTTTTGACGTGACGGAATATTTTCTCAAAAAGCACATCTAACTTAATTCAAAATTTGAAGAAGTTTATTATTTACACGGAAATAAAAGCTAAACATGCAACAAGAAAGAGATACATATTGAGAAATGATATTTTCACACGTATTTACTTAATATTATAAGAAAAATATGATACTCTAATTAATTAGTATTTAAGAGAAAATATGATACTGATAAGAAAAAATTAGCCAAAATTTATTTATTTATTTCAAAATTACTAAATATGAAAAAATAGCATAATTTTAAATTACTAGTCGTTAAGTATGTCCAATAAATCTCTAAAGTAGGAGAAATATCACTTATACATATTGCACTAATACATGCATGCATAATAATGAGAGTCTTAAGGATATTGATTGTTGACCACAAAATGCATCTAATCATTAACATTGAAATGAAATAGCATTAACACAAAAACATCTATTCTTTTTTATAAAAAAAAAATGCTAACAAAACACTCTAATTAATTAGTTGTTTACAGAATGACCAACACCAGGACTATGACCCGGAGTTGTGGGTCGAAAAGTTTCAACGTATCCCTCTAAATTTCTACCTCTTTTTGTCATTGTCTCAATAGAAGCGTCTTTCGGTGAATCGATGCTCTCTCTCAAACTTCTTATTCCTTCTATCGGGAGTAGTTCACATGAAAGCAACAAGAGCACAAAGATCAAACAACTGCTAGTGAAATGTGCCATGGTTAAATCAAAGATTCAAGATAAAGAAGGAATAGTTAAAGATTCAAGATAAAGAAGAAGAGGCTATGAGAGTTTAATTAGGGTTAAAAGACGGCGCTTGAGGAATTGAAAGGGAAAAGATTGATATATGAAAGGCCAATAGGTAGCTCATTGGTATTTAAAGATCATGAAAAGCATAAGCATGTGCTCCAAACAATGGGGGAAGACTAAAAAAATGATATAACGAATTAAGAGCTAGCCAAGCATCAAGAAGATTCCATTACCATATTCGCTATTTGAACTACGAAAATAAAATATAGTTTATGTGTAAAAGGATGAAAAACAATACTAAAAGAAGTTTGTGAAACAAAAGAATTGTTATGGGCTCATGCAACTTTTTAATTAGAATCTTAAAGTTTAAACCAAAGTTAAAGGGTTAAAAAATATATTTGGTTTATTTCGATCCAAATCTCATTTTACCTCTCTCAATTATTTATATTTTTTTTATTTTTTTTTGTTGAATTAAAAAATAATATCATATAGATTATATATTTAAAATTTTATATAAATTTAAAATTATTTAATATATTATTAAGACTTACGAAAATTAACGATGTTCAATACAAAAACATAAGACATTAATTTTAATTTATCTCAATAATATATAAAATAATGTTTAAATCGAGTCATTCAAAAAGATATGTACACCATGGACATTTAAATCGAGTTTAGAAGGCCCATACTTCATTTTCCTAGTGCGAAGGGGTTTTGTTATTTGATAGCTAGAATAAGCAAAATGGATTGATGAGTAGACAATTTCACCAAAACATGAATACTTACAAGTTACAACCATTAGTTATGCTTACACTATAGAATGGCCAGATATGTATCTAAGAATAATAAATATGCACCGTTCTTTATGTTAGCCTTTACTATAAGTGATTTGCCGTCAAGGTTGATACATTTCAAGATAAAAATAAAGGTGTATATTATTAGGATAATTAACTTTTTTATTCTATAAAAATTAAATATATTATCGAAAGTGTTATTGGTGATAACTTGTTCTATACAAATAGTAAAAATAATTACATTTAAGACTAAGTATAAATATTTGTTATTCTTATAGATAAAAAAGGGATTAAATATATAGTTTAATTTTAAATTTTCACGTGTCATTCTTATCTTTATGTGCGTGATGTACTTCCATTCAACTTTTGCCCTTCATCCATGTTCAATTCAAAACAGGAGAGAGAATAAACTAGATTTAATTCTAAACTAAATTTTGGTAGCTCTAGTTATTTTGTAGTTTGGACCTAGTGCTGAAGTATCTCTAGAAGAAAGCAATGCTCTCTATTGTTATATACATCTTTTGAAGTTATCTTTAACAAACTAACGAATAACCTTTGATCTATAAACAAATTTCAGATGTACTCTTATTTTTTATTGGGCCACTCACTTATTTATTCACTCTTTATTAATGTAAGTGAAATAATTGATAAGCTACATAAATATAACGGTGCATATTTATTATATAACTTTAAAGAACGGTTGCATATTTAGCCTTTACAAAATATAGTTAGTATATAACTTTAAAATTAATTTGTCAAATTACAAAGCACTTGAAAATCTAAAATGACACATAAATAGAAACAAAGCTTCCTTAAAAAAACCATTAAAAAGGATCTAACCAATTAGGTTGTGCTCTTGATTTGATTTTGGACACAAGTGGTAACTTTATTTTATACTTTGAAAGAATGGACACAACACAAGTACTCATGACTACTAAGTAGTAATATAATATGGGCGTAAAATTGTGCAACACTTGCCGCTGAATTTCTTATTGTTTGTATTTCTATTTAGCAAAGTGTTGCACAACATTTAAGATTAATTTTGAGTTAATTATTTTATTATGAAAATTCTTTTAGCTTTTTTTATTTATTTAGTTTATTACTTATATTGCTCTTTAACTAAAAAATTAAAAAAGAACGTGTGAGATTATTTTTTATGTACAGTTAAATTAATATTCTCTCAGTTATCTTTAAAGTTTAGTTTAACTGATACATGTTAATATTATTAAGTTGAATATTTTGTCTTGGATTCAAACTTGAAACCCCGTAATTATATAAGTTAATTATAGTAAAATTTACCATTTATTTGAAGACAAAAAAAAAAACTCTATTTCACAAAAAATGTCATTTGAGTTTTTTTAAAAAATGTGAAAAATTATTTTCATTATCGATGTGTTTTGCATTATCATTAATTCAAAGTATAATAATGTTTTTAAAGTTAAAATAATTTATTTGTATTAAAGTGACTTTTATTGCTTGATGGAAGGAATACACTCGCAAAGAAAGATGTGAGTTGTGAGATGCAGGCAACTTGTATTTGTGTAACAACAGCAGCAACTAAGCTAAAACTGACTAAAATCCAGTAATGCACATGGTGGGAGCTTTGACTCTCTCAAAAGTGTCGATTCCTTTTTGTCCTTCGACACAAAATAAATTAAGCTATCATGAACAATATTTTAACCAATCTAAGACTAAAAGGAATCTAGCTTAATTAAATACTAGCTGTAGGCCAATACATAGGATCCATGTCACTCAAATTTGCGGTTGATTGAGTCACAATAACCAAATCAATCCAAATTTTATTCGTAAAGTAACGCTATCAAATAAAATATAAGTTAAATAATTTAATGAATTTTTTAATGTATTTATATTTATTTTGGAGAGAGTACGAAAAATTGCTAGAATTTTTTTATAATGGATTTTCAATTATAGTCCTACATAAACAAATCTTATTATCCTCACTTTCAAAATAACTTTTTTTATACATATTCAAAATAGCTGTTTTTTTTATGTTATTAATCTTAATAGTTTTTGTTCTAAAGAGTTTAGTGATAAAATCCATACATACTAAATATAGAGAAAATAAACTAGACTCTTTAGAACTCAAATACTAAAATTTCAAATATATATGCAATTACTATTTGAGTTGTATTTATGAAAATAGTCACATGAATATATGTTATTATAGTATTTCAAATTTATTAGTTAACCTAACGATCAGTACAACTAACTATTTATATATCTGATTAGCTAGTTTAGCAGATTTAAACTAGTTTTTGAATTTCACTGTTTGTTATTTTATATAAAGATAAAAGTTAACACCAAAAACTAATTGTTTTCTATAGATTGTTTGAATGAATAGTTTAATAATATTAGAGATTTTATTTATATACATTATTAATATAAAAAAATTTATGTTGTATTGTTAATTAATCACAATCATTAAATATATTTAACTCTTATCAAAACTATCTCCAAAATCATCGTGTGATTGTAATGTTAAAATAATAATAATAATAATAATAATAACAACCACAATAGACTGAAGAGAATCTAGAAGTCTAATTAGCATTTGGTTGCAGAAATTTTACTCAGTACCTCTCAAATTATACTCATAAAAATGCGATAAAATAACATATTTGCCTTCGCATAAATATTATTAAAAAAATTCACAAATTTGAAAAATAAATTTGACATTTTAAAAATATTGTGGAGTATAGATGTAATAGTAGGGTTCAGGGTAAAATTTTATTTGGTTGCTCACCGGATAGAAAGACCCATAATCAACATTGGACCGTCTTTGTAGCCCATTGTGCAAGGCTATCTTTTTTCTCCTTAATGCCATTTGTAAAAAAAACAACCAAAAATTTATCAGCTGTCAAATTGCATCAGGTAGTTATATTTTTCCAAAAGAGAATACTTTTTTTTCAATACATATATATATATAGAATCCAAGAGAGAATACTATTAACAACACATTTTCTAATAGTATATTTTTATCATAAACTATTTTTTAGTGAGATCTGTATAAATTCATCAAACAATTACTGCCACACAAAAATTAGAATAAATTTTAGCGAGACCTAATACTATTCAATCTAAAAAAGTAAAAAAGGGCTAAAAATAAATAAATAAATAAATAAATAAACAAATCACACTTTTTTTTAATAGAAAAATCACTTAAAATTAGTTGTGAGTAAAACAAATGCTGTACTTCACATAAATTAATAAGGTGACAATGGCATATATACATGTTGACTCAAAGCGGAAAATTAAAAGGGATTATAATGAACATAGACATTCATTTCATTTCATCAATTAGGAGGTGGTGATCACAAGATAAATGCATCAGAAACACCGAGGCAGTGTTCCAGAGCCACCAAAACCAAACTCTAGAGGCTTTTCTGAGACAAAAGAACTATGAAGTGAAGTGAAGTTGTTATGTACAACTTTTGTACTGTTAGAAGAGACCAATACTTAATAGTCAGCTTCAAGGAAACTCTCATAAACGGTTCCTGTCAACACCTTGTTAACATCATCCCAGTTCTGGATATGATCTGATAATGGTCCTTTATGTATCTTAACTTGCCGGCTCGTTAACTTCATTTCTGGTAATCCTAAAAACTCTTGCACATCTTTTAGCTTCTGCGACAAACAAAACAGTTAATCTCAGCCTAATGATAAGTGAAAACCTATCAATTACTGATACGGACACAGAAATACCAGATATGGTAAGACACTAAATAATTTGAAAAAATAAAAGAAAAATGTCATGCAGCGTCAGACACCAAACACATCTTCAATTTTGAAGTGTTGCACTGAAAACTATTAAAACATTAAACACCTATGTTCTATCTTTACCCTCAAAACAGTTCAAGAAGCCTAGAATGCTTGGTTACAATATCTGATTTTGTTCGTCAAAACACGATTTTAACAAAAACACAGATGTTTAGTTAGCATCAAGTAAAGTTGATTTTTTTTTTTACCTCGAGAACTCAGTTAGACTGAAAGTGATGTTTTCATTGGGTTTGAAATATTTACACAATTTCACATCAAAATTGCTTTCAAATTACAAGCATTCGAACATAAATTACTTCAAACTCAATTTTAACCAAAATAATTATGCAAAACCAGTTCTAATAAAACAAATGCCACACACAAATCATATTTTGGAACAACTATGCAACTAAAGTCGAATCCAATACCCGTGAATTATATAAAAGGTGCTACTTGTATACGAAGATTATTATATTCCAAAGCAGTTTATTTAAAACTTCTGGTAAAAGATAAATGTTGAGGTCCTTACAGTGTGATTTCTCATAAGATCCTCATAGTACAGAATCATATGCCGAGAGCTATTGAAGTATTCTAACGCCTTTTCAGCTTTCATCTCCATATCCTTCAAGTCCTCCAGCAATGATGTTGAATTTATGAAAGGCTTGTACTTAGAAAGAATATCAGCCTAAAAGACCAAATGTAAGCTTCATTTCGCAAATATTAAGTAAAAAGTACGAAGGAAAGGTGTAAGGAGATACCTCTTCTGCAGAGTGTACATGAGATTTATGTGTTCCATTCAACAGCTTGGCATAACGATCATAGGAATTGGCAAGCATAGACACCATCCTGCGCAGTAAGTTTCTCCTGAAAAGAAATATGATAGAAACACTTCTATGCTTGAAGTATTCTGCTATTTCCTTGTGGTGCTCCATTATTCCCTGCACAAACCAAAAAGATTTATTGATTCTTTTATTACTTATAATAATATGTCAGATGAAACATCAAGGTAAACTTGAAGGAAGTAAACAGAGTGAAAGAGAAGGAATAAAAAGCATGTATTGTAGATCTATTTATTCTTTGACAAAATTGATAAAGTTACACATTAGGATAATGCTCTGAGTCCTTCTCATCTCCTTTCAATAAAAAAATTCAGTGACGTGATACTTACATGGCAAATTTCACAACTCGTTTTTTATTCATGTGCAACTATGTCACTCTATTCTATCCAATGATTACAACTAGAAGTCAGCAATTGAAAAGAAATGTTGAATATACTGAGTGAGAAAATGTTCTGTCCACAACAGAAATTAGAAATATAGGGAAGGGTTAAGGAATATAAAATAAGATTTAACGCAGAGGCAAACATTGCTTGCTAACAGAAATAACAAAAACTGTGTTTTTTCTTCTTGACAACAACTATAACAAAAACAAAGGTGCTCGAGAGTTTAACGTACAGAGTACTAGTGCACAAATTTAACAGCACAAACCTCACACAATCCCATGAAAAATAAATAAGAAAAATATCACAAAAGTCTCTTCAGCAAAAAAGCCACAAATTTTTCAAATCTATAGACTAGCATTAATATCAACACAAGAGTGACCTATATAGCAGTGACACTTAAAATTGAAGGCGTGTCCGGTGTCCTACACTAACATATGTGATTATATTCAATAATTTCATTTTCTCAAATTACTATTGGTGTCATTGTGTCATTACTTCATAGTGTGACTGCATTTGACAACACTTCTCAAAAGACTTAACAAGAAGTACTAAAATACCTGATTAAGCATCCACTTGAAGCCAATTGCAGCAGAACACTCGTTCTTAGAGGCACTACTGAGCCAGTCCAAATTGTATACTCTATCTAAAGTCTGCAAAACAGAAGAAGCATTTTGCCTTCTCGTTCTAACAGAAAATATCTCGCCATTCGAGCTTACATTTACGTGGCTATTCAAAAGGGTCTCAAACCACCCACTTCCCGATCTCTGATTTGACAATATGGTAAAGAACATGACAGGATTAGGCGCACACTCATTCCTGAAAAAGAACAATGCAATCAATCAGTGCCTAATGAAAGCCAACTGACAGTGATTATCAAAATATTATTCCCATTACCTGTTAAAGGATACAGGTTTGGGATAATGTAGTAAGTAAGGAATATGTGTTTGCTTCACTCTACTCCGAGTAAGGTTATCAATGACTTTGAAGTCTATAAATTTAGTCTTCGCTTCTGTGCTTATCTGTTTTAGACATACAGAAAATATTACAAGGACACAGACCATTGAAAACATCAAGACTGCCGTCCTTAACAACATCGGCGACTTCTTTGGAGCCTTTATAACAAAAATATCCTGCCATCCACATATAGCGAAAATGTCACTACAATGTAAATAAAAGAACAACTTTCATTCCTAAACAATATACCAATTAGGTGAGCTTATGGAGTCTCTCCATCCCCCATATCCAAAAGGAAACATATGAGATAACCAAGTTGGTGTTGTTGTAGCTAATAGGGGGAAAATTCCCGAAAAAAGAGCAGCTATCAATGTGTATTTGGTTCTACAATGACGCCACTGCACACTAATGTGTATTTGGTTCCTGATTGAATTGATTTTGTGCATGTTTGTTTTTCTAGTGGAATTGACGCCACCGCACGTTAATGTAAAAGCTTTATGAAAAATCACTGTCAAATGACCTTGGAACGCGAAAATCTTATTTCTGTTGCAATTCCAAACATTGGCTTTATAAAACTGATTTTAGTTAAAATTGAATTTAAGATAAAATGATTTATGTTTAGATACGTTCATGTGAAAGTGAGTTGAACACTAAATTTGAATGTAAAAATCACGTTTGGAGGCAAAAGCTACAATTCCAGCTTAAGTTAGAATTAATTATAGTGGCTAAATGAAAAATCCCAAACATACCAAAATCAGCTATAACTCTACAAAATCACTTTTGGCTCTCCTAAAAGTGATACTACATTAGTTCCAGAGTAAACAAATTAGTAATCCAAATTCCAAAGTAAATAAATGAAAACAGTGAAGTGAAAACTTTAAGAATCATTAATTCCAGTTGTAATTTCACAAAAAGCAGAACTTTTGTCAAACAGAAAAGATACACACATTTGGTAACAAACATATATATACACAATGAAGAAGAAAATAAACCCTCAAATTCACGTATCAAAATCAGATTAAAACATGCAAAATAAGCTTTCAAATGACTCATCTCTAAACTCATATTAGTATCAAAATTAAAAAAATCACCATCATTTGATGATAAAACATCAATGAACACAAAAAATCAAACTTTTAAAAAGAAGAGGAAAAAAATTTAAGACAAAAAACCTCTTAGCATGCTTGAAAGGTAAAACATTTAAACAAAATACAAGATAGTGAGAGAACATAGAATAGTTACTAAAAAAACAGTAAAGAAGAGAAGAAGAACAATGTCTGAGAAATATGAAGTACCTTATAGAGGAAACACATGTCTCCTACTACCATTGTTGTTCTAGAGAGAGAAAAGCATAGAAGAAGGAAAAGGTGTGTGAGTGAGACCCTAAAAGAAAGGTTTCAGCTTTGGAGCTAAATTGTCTCAGAGAGGAAACCCAGATAGCATAATCCAGCTTAAATACATACAACAACAAGAAAGAAGAATGCGTTTTTCCCTATGTTGGGTTTCTTGTTTCTTCTCATTCTGAAAAATGAAAAACACTAGCACTAATATTAATGTATTATTTAATAGTATTAATTTTCAATTTTCATTAGTAAGAAAAAAATTCAATTCTCATTTAATTATATGTGTTTCTATTTATTTATTTATTATTTTATATTATTCTTTTGACGGGGTTTAATTTATTATTTAATGTTCAATGCAACTGTTTTGATTGAACATTTGAACACACTCGGCAAAATCATACTGTTATTTTCTGATTAATTACTTAAAATAAAAATTTGCACCTAAAAGAAAGAAAGAAAAAAAAACAAAATTGCCGTGTGTGGCGGTGGTGGTGTTGTTTAATTAAATGTAGATTGGGACCCACAAAGCAAAAGGCATTGTAACAACAGCAAGGATTGAAGCGTGTGACGGAGAAGAACGAGAAAAGGAAGAGGAGGAGACATTGGTTTGATTTGAGGACAATGATTTTCTTAGTCAACTTCAAATAAAATTGTTTACTTTTTTATTTACTAATAAATTTGTTTACTTATATTGTTCTTTATTACTAATCCAACATTCTACAGTACAAAATATTATATATATGTTCATTACTATAAAAAGAAAAATTGTTTTTAAATTAAATGCAATTAATTATTTATATTTTATGTAAAATTCAAATTAAATGTATTAAGTCAAACATTTAACTAACAACGTTAAATGTTTTGAAAGTTTGAAAGAAAAAAATTAAAATATTTATTTTGTTTATAATAAAAATCATGTAGAATACTAGTGTAATATTCAATTAAACCAATGACATCAAATAATTAAGTCTTATTCCATTAACTAGATTTTTATATATAAGGGTGAAAATAAGTCTAGATAATGTTTGTTGTTTAGTCTACACTCAAGTAAACTAAGATTCTTAAAAAATCTACTTAACTTAAAATGTTAAATTGCATGCCACAAAAAAGTCTTTTAAATTAATCAAATCAATCTACTTAAATAAATATAAATAATATTTATTTATTTTTATTATTGTTATTATTATTATTATATATTATATTTTAAATTTTATGTTAAATTATAAATTTGTTAACTTTATAATAATTTAATCATTTTAATATTTACATTAATTTTTTACATATTTTAAATATATTATTATTATTATAAAATAGAATTGAAGTATAATGTTATATAAAGTTAATTTTTTAAAAATTTTATGTTAAACCTCAAAAAATATATTAATTTCATTGAGTTGTTAGTTCATTAGTCGATTCAAATATATATCTAAATATTTATTTAAGAATATTAATATAAAATAGACTTTTAAATAAGTTAACTTATCATCCAACGCTTTCATAAAAAGTCACACACTCTAACCTAAAAAAAAAGAATCTATGACTAACTGACATACCAAATGTTATGTTTAGGAGTATAATCGAATGAGTATCTGGTAGAAAGATGTTTTGTTTAAGAGTATAATTGAACGAGTATGTGGTAAAATTTCTTAAATTTGATAGTTTACATCACCTTGTATTTCTTTGTTTTTTTCTTCTTGTAGTTTTATAAATTAATAAACAAATTATCAAGTAAACAAAATAAGTAATAAAATAACTTTTTAAAAAAATTATCAACACTCTTAAATAAAAAATTTAAAATTTAAAAATATATATATATATAATTAATTAATAAATAATTCTATATTAAGCTTAACATAAATTATACAATGCAACTTATCAATTAAATGTCATTATACACATCTTTACATCATAGTTGAAGTGATAAATATCAATATTATTAGTTTGAACTTCTTGTTCATATTCAAACTCAAGATCTCACAGTGTAAATTAATTATGATAAAATTTATTATCTATTTTAAGATGAAAAAATCATCATACACATAAATAACAATAAAATAACAGCACATAATACTATATTTATTATAGACCAAAAAGTAAAAACTCCTATATTTATTATCATACACGTTTCACAAACCAATACATAGAATCAACCAATAAAAGTGAATATATGGACATATAATTATATTAACATTAGTCAATATACTCAAATATAAATAAATAATATCTATTGTCTAAAAAATATATCTATTGAAAATGTTAGATCAATTTTTTTTTATCCTAATCAATGATTTAATAAATGCAAAACGTTAACATCAACACAACTCTTATGTTAAAATCATCCATAGTTTTATAAAATTGATTATTAATATTTATGTATTTTTAAGTTAATATAAATTTTCATATTATTAATATAGATTTTTTTTTGGTAAATTTTAATGTATATTTATATTTTATAAACAGAAATAAATTTGGTTTCAAATGTAATTTATATCTGAGATAAAGTTTTAATTAGAGATGATAATTATGATAAGATTTAAAATTAATTTGTTATATTTTATTATCTAGTCAAATACTAAATTAAGACAAAATATAATAACTTGTTTTATATATCATGTATTTTTTATTCTAACCATCAAACAAATATTTATTTAAAAAAAACATATATAACCGAGTTTTTCTGAAAAATATGTCTAAGACTCAAGACAGCCCAAATCAAAAAAAATATAACAAAGAAATGAAGGGTGGAAATTTTACTATCCACACACCCTTCATGAAAAGAAAAAACCGATTGGGCCAGAGAACGGGCTAACACATTGGACATTTTTTTCACGACAAAGTGAAATGGATCTAAACTTAGAAAATTAGATTAGATATTCCCTCAGTTTGACCTCTACCCCACACTTTTTAAAAACTCCAACTTTACTCCTATTATTTTTATTTTATCTCATTGAAATTTTTTGATCGATTTTTTATCTATCAAAATTTTCATTTTTTAAACTTCTTGTAGACAAAAAAATCATTTTTGAAATTTTCAATAGGCCAAAAAAAATTGAGAAAAATTTGTCTACCAAAATTTTGGATAGACAAAAAGAGCATTTTTGAAATTTTCAATAGGTAAAAATATCGATTTCGAAATTTATTACAGGAAAAAATAAAATTGAGGAAATTTTTTGCCTACCAAAATTTTCATTTTTATTGGACAAAAGATCAATTTTGAAATTTCCGTTAGAAAAATAAGGTTGAAAAAGAATTATTTTACTGAAAAATTAATTTTTATAATTTTACTGTGGTTATTATTTCGGACCAGAATATTTGAAAAATGAAATTTCGATAGTTATTTTACAATTGGAAAATTAATTTTTTGAATTTCTCAGTAGTTACTTTTTAATCGAAAAATTTGAAAATAAATGTTATGAGTAGAAAATAACTACTGGAAAATTCGATAATAAAATTTCCAATTAACAAAATTACTCTCAGAACGGTTTAAGAATTCCAAAGGAAAAACATTACTTTTTTCGGATTTTTGGACGAGGGTATGCATGAATTGTAGAACGAGAAACACAAGAAAAGACAGAAAAGGGAAGAGTTTAAATTGTGTTTTATTAAAATCGTTTATAAAAATACTAAACTAAAGTAATGAAAATAGACCGGATAAACAGAAAAATAAAATAAGACATCCAATATATTATGATTTACCACTAACACAACAACTACGTCAAATCCATTCAACTCGGATGATTTAATTCATTAATTGACCATTGAATCACACTTCCATTGAACACCTACTAGTCAAACTGATTGTGTTTGAGTCTTCTCAACATTATAACTTAGTACAGTCAAGTTGTTGATTGATGCAACCATTATTGGGCTATGATACAAAAGAACAATGTTATATTATTTGACAATAGACTTTTACAATAAGGTGTTTACAAAGTTGTACTTTCATAAATATTTTCTCAACACTAGGTAAAATAGATAATTAAAAGCAATGGTGCAGAGACAATTGTATTATGCTTATTGCAATGCGTTGTTTCTTATGTTTTTCAAGTAAGGATTGCACGTTCTTTTATAGAGATCTTTATGTGTTGTTCTTGATTGCAAGAAATCATCATGTATGCTTAAATTGTGTATCAAATCTTATGAGATTGATTCACCATTAAACAAATGTCAAAATGAATCATTGTAATTGATTATGTGTATCTTGGTATGAAGACATAAAGAACAAATGATATGGTGATAAACATGTCTCATAGATCTCCATACAAATAACGAATTTAGGGTGTTTATGATAGGATGCACAAAAATTTATCTTATTTGGAGCATTGACTTTCACTAGAGCATACATTATTAACCAAAGTCAGACGATCAAATGCTTGATACGATTATCAGAGGCAGATGATCAAATGTTTGTTGTAGTCATCAGATACAAATGAATCATAACATTGTCTATATTTTCCAATCAGATGCACATTTAGAGGTGTTCACAAGACTTAACATAAAAAATTATAAGCAAAATTTTGGTGTTCCTTTACTTTAGTCCAATCATCAGATGATGCAACATATGATCATACAAAATCCATTTAATATGGGAACTGCACACTTAATCATAACATTAGTATTTTAATTTGTTCCCACAAAATAATTTTGTTATCATCAAAATAAGTAAGGATCTTTGTTCTTCAAACCAACTTGATTCTAACATGAATTGTTCGAATTTTCTTTTTTTACTTTTAGTAATTGACTACAAGGATATTTTCAGAAGATGACGAACAAAAATGGACAAAAACGTTATTTGTGAGTCCTAATCACCTGAGGAAATGATGTATTTGAAATAAACAATTATTTTAACTTCTTCAATATCCAACAAAAGTTTTCTTGACACTCACAATCCATGTAAGCAAATGCAACATTGAATATCAATTCAGTTGAAGTTAGACCAACAATTTCAAACAATGATAAAATATACTTGTTTTTTTGTAGGCGCTATCCATGATCATATAAGAGGGAACATGTTCAATAAAGTTATGGAGCCTAGTTGCATCCAAAACATGTATCTCACAACGTTGGAGTTTTCATAGGACCTACTCCAACAAGCATTCTTCTCAGCTCCAAGTAACTTCAACAAAAGTTGTGTATCAGTTATAGGTCATTTCAAAATCTTTTGATATGTGGTTTGTTGCTTATGAATTTGAGAGATATTAATCATGTTCTCCTTATCTCGATCTCTCAAAGGTACCAAGATGTGCCTCGGTGCAATGAAATACTTTTTCAGCTCGTCAACATGTTTCTTATCTTCTTCTTTTATGTGTCCCAAAAATGCATTATTCTAAAAAATAACCACTAACTCATGGTTGTTTATGTTAGAACCAATTTGGTCTAAAGAATTATGACCCTTTTCATGATAACAAAATCAGTTTTTGAGAATAATTTAATACATTAACATTATGATTAAGTGTGTAGTTCCCAGATCAAGTGAATCTTGTAAGATCTTATAGTGTATTCTCTTATTATTGAACTAAGATAAAGGAATACCAATACTCTATCTCTATTCAATATTTTGATTCTAGCAAACACGCTATAAAACATACATCTGGTGACTCAACAATAAAAGGTCGAGAATACTTGAACAAGTTCAGCTTGACTAGTAGGGGTTCAGTGAAAATGTAATCCAATGGTGAATTAGTGGATTAAATTCATCTATTATGTTTTTCTATACTATGGTTTAGTCACATTAAATATATTTAAAAAAGAAACACAATTCAAATCCCTTAATTTTTGTGTTTCTAGTTCTATAGTGAAGTCCACCTATTAAACTAATAATTTATTCCTCACTATTCTTTAATATTATCGATTTATGTTTAAACGGACAACCACACCTTTTAGTTGAAATCTTTGAGTTATCTTTATTTGATTTGTATTTTCCAGGTCTATCACAACCGATAATTAGCTTTGACTTCATTTCTCTATTTTTTGTCTCTATATCAGAACGAGTAATGATAACATCTACTCGATTTTGTTAGTCAACATCTCTTACTTGTGATACGATAGATTCTCGTGACTAAAAAAAATGATCAATTGTGAATGTTTCAATCAAATATACATAATATTTAAAAAAAATCGGTATTGCAAAATGAAAATGTATTAAAAATTTCAATATTTAAAAATATTTTGTTGAATAAAATCAACTACTAGAAATTTCAAAATTAAATTTTCCAGGAAGTAATTAATTGTCATAAATTTCAACATCGAAATTTTCGTTACACAAATTAATACTACTAGAAATTATGATTTTTAAAAATTCCAATATATTTTGACAAGGAAAATTCAATTTTATAAAGTTTTTGCATACCGAATTTTTTAAATACAATTTTTTTGATAGTGTTAAATTGTTTACGAGATTTTGGAGAAAAAAATTTACTTACAGAAAATTTTAATGACAAATATACGATTTTGGAACAGTGTTTTTTATAATGCTAAGAGTGAAAATAAAAAAGGTCAAATTAATTTTTTTTACATATCAGAGGTCTAATTAAGAGGTCAAACCCCAATTTTCCCTTATTGATAGCGGTGTGGCTGCTAACAATCCGGCTTCAAGGCCCACGAAGTTGAAGTCTTTACAGGCCCATTTTACCATATTTAAAAATAACAAAAAAATGTGTTTTTCCAGAATTGTTGATATTATTTCAAAAAACTTTAATTGAATTTTTCAAAAAATAAATGCGTGTTAGAAAATTTAATTTGGATTTTTCAGAATATAATTGAAATAAAATTCTATAATTTTAAGCAGTATATCAAATGTTTTTTTTTTTTTTTTATGTCCTCAGTGTATCAAATATAGTTAATTAGCTGTTTTTATTTATTTAAATAATGGTATAAAATTTTATAAATTATAGTATTATTTTTATCAAGAAAAACATAGAGAAAAAATTAGTATATGTTTTTTTAATTGCCAAAATGATTGTGGATTGGACTTTTTTAACCCATTCAAACTCGGACAACTTGTATATTTTTCTTAATAGCCAAAATAATATTAATGAGTATAAAAGATATTTCATCTGGGTTTAGGATCTAAGCATAACATTCAATAAGGATACTGCAACATATAATAAAATGTATATTGAAATAAAATAAAGAAGTTTAAAGGAAACACTTTCCACCTGTTAATAAAAATTTATTCAATTGATAAAGAGTTAATTTATACTTACAAGATTGTAGTTTTAATTTTAGCGGTTAATATAAGGACTTCGTTAGTCGATGTTCTGAAAATATTTTTATTAGCACTCTTCTTTAAACCTTGAGTCGTATTTTAACCTTGATGTATTTTGAAATCCAATCTATTTAAATTTTTTTAATAAAAAAAAGACTTCAAATATTCTATTAACTCAACTCTAACATGCAATTCAACCCTATTAAAGTATTTTTTTTCTTGACCAAAACTCCTATTAAAGTATATACATTATAAAATGTAACTTGTATAATAAAGTATAAACTTACATAAAATAAGAAGCTTAATGGAAAAAGAGAGGAAAAAGATAAACGCTCTCTGCACACTCAATTTGGGGGCTTAAGGTCTTTCTTTTAAGGCTTAATTGCAGTTTTGGTCTTCATATTTTAGCTGAATCGCGAAAGTAGTCCCCTCATTTTGTTTCTCCGCAGATCTGGTCCCCCAGATAGAATTTTGGTCAAAAACTTAATGAAATTTCACTTTTTAAAGTCGTACTACACCATTTATAATAATAGATTCCAAGTACAATTGTTGCAGATGAGATTTTGAGACATGATGTGACTTAAATAAATACAAAAAAAATGAAATTTCATCAAGTTTTGGACCAAAATTCTGTTTGAGGGACCAAAACTGGGGAGAAACAAAATGGGGGGACTACTTTTGCGAATCAGCTAAAATAGGAGGACCAAAACTGCAATTAAGCCTTCTTTTAATTATTTGTCTATTTTTTCTTAGTCATCAGATGAATCCAATGGTTGATATAATTGCAGCAGAGAGTGTAGGATACTCCGAAAAAGGGGTTCAAATCCATGAAAAAACTTGGTTTGTTTTATTAGCTCAACTCTAACATGCCCTCATCCCCTAAAGTAGGTCAACTCACCCACTCTTAGATTAATGAATGGTCTTCAACTTTTTTGTAGAGGACGATCTTCATTTTCGGAACGTTTCATGCACATCCTCATAGTCTAGAAGTCTTGTGTGTTCACATGATTTAGGTTTAGACACACTATTTAGTATTTAGACATATACAAAAATGTCAAAGAAAAGATAATTAAATAATATCTATTTTTAAATAATTAAATTATTATTATTTTTTTTCCAATTATTTTTATTTGAAATTGTAACTATTTCTTTATAGGAATACAAGTATTTTTTTCATTACTATTAAATAAAAATAGCTACTCCATTTATTTCATTTTAAATGTCACATTTAATATTATCTCAAATGATTTTTTTTTACAATATTAATATGATATATAGTCTAATGAATATGAAATACAGTTTAATTATAAAAAGACCTGAAAGTCAATTACAATTTACAGCGTATGCCTTCATTATACAAAGACCTGGGAGCTTCTGCAAGAGAACTACTATATAAAGACCTCAAAAAGTCAATTACAGCCTTCATTATATAAAGACCTAAAAGTCAATTGTAGCTTAATGGTATGTTTCTGCGACATGAGCTGTTTCTCAAATTAAACCTTAATGCATTTTACTTAAGTCGACAAGGAACTTCAATAAACAATGAATTATTTAAGAGAATCTAAATTTAAATTATATAAAATAATTGAACATTAACAACAATAAAATAACCACAACAAGACCAATAAATTGTCATACACGTTAACGATGCATAAAATTAATTAACAAAAGCAAAATATGTCCATATGGTCATATTAAAATTAGTCAAGTACTCAAATATAAATAGATAATATAACTGAAATGTTAGTTAAATATAGTAAAAATTTAATTTTGATATTAAAATTAGTCAAGTACTCAAATATAAATAGATAATATAACTGAAATGTTAGTTAAATATAGTAAAAATTTAATTTTGTAATCTCAAAGTACCGAGTTCATAAATAATTTAATATCATATAAAAAATCAAATATAATTTGTAAATTTAATTATTTATATAGATGTATTTTTAAATTATAATTTAATATCCCATCTCATTTTTTAATATAATATTTATATTTTTTAGGATTGTTTTATTATATTTTGTAAGCGTAAGATGTGTAAATTATTATTTTTAATCACATCGTGCTAATTTTTTATACATATTAATTCACTACGCGAAAAATGGTATTTTACAGCGCTTTTTTTAAGCCATTTACAACGTTTTTTTAAAAATTAAGCGCTGTAGTATCCAGCGCTGTAAAAAGATATAACAGCGCTCTTTAAAATAGAAAAAAACGCTGTAAATCTCTTCTAAAAACGTGCTGCTTGTTGTATTAGTTTTACGGCGCTTTTTAAAAAAAGCGTTGTAATATGCATTCCTTTATTTCAATTAGATCTCTTTCTGGGATTATAACAACAATCTCCTTCATAAATCGTAATATACAGTATCCGCAATCTATGTTGTTAGTTTGACGAGAGCACTATAAAATAAAACATATAAGTCAATAAATATTTGTGGATTGATTGTTAATGAAATTTTAAAGACATACATTTCAAACCTTTATTAGAATCCATGTGATTTATTTGATTTTTGCTTCGACACTGTAGCACCAATTTGAGCTCGGAAAACTTGTAAAACACTATCAAATAAATGTGATTATTAGCATTAACAGACACATTATATATATATATAAGAAATAAATGAATAAATGAATACAATACCTGAAGAGTGCGAAGAAATATGTAGAGTTCATAAGGTTACAATTTCGTTTAAGAAAAAACAACGAAAATGATCAAAAATACGAACGGTTCGTAGGACAGAGTAGGGTTCTCATTGAGAAGAGTATGTAATAATGTTCGTAGGGATAGTAACAAATATGGAGATGATTTGCAATGGAGATGGTTAACAATATGGTTCGTAGGACATTAGGGTCCGCAATGAGAAGGATAATGAAGAGGAGAAGGACACTGAAGTGTAGTGAAGTTTATGTAATAAAGAGGAAACTGAAGCGATTTACTGTTATATTTTATTTTTTAAAAGCCTATTACAGCGTTTTTTTTAAAAAGCGCTGTAAAAGACCTCCTTATTTTATTTTTTAAAAGCCTATTACAACGCTTTTTTTAAAAAGCGTTGTAAAAGACCTTCTTATTTTATTTTTTAAAAGCCTATTACAGCGCTTTTTTTAAAGACCTCTTTATTTTAAAAGCTTTTTACAGCGCTGTAAAAGACCTCTTTATTTTACTTTTTAAAAGCCTATTACAACACTTTTTTAAAGAGCGCTGTAAAAGACCTCTTTATTTTACTTTTTAAAAGCCTATTACAGCGTTTTTTTTAAAAAGCGCTGTAAAAGACCTTCTTATTTTATTTTTTAAAAGCCTATTACAGCGCTTTCTTTAAAAAGCGCTGTAAGAAAGCGCTGTAAAAGACCTTCTTATTTTATTTTTTAAAAGCCTATTACAGCGCTTTTTTTAAAGAGCGCTGTATAAGACCTCCTTATTTTACTTTTTAAAAGCCTATTACAACGCTTTTTTTAAAAAGTGCTGTAAAATACCTACTTATTTTATTTTTTAAAAGCCTATTACAGCGCTATTTTTAAGGAGCGCCGTAAAAAGACCTCCTTATTTTACTTTTAAAAGCCTATTACAGCGCTTTTTTAAAGAGCGCTGTAAAAGACCTCCTTATTTTATTTTTTGAAAGTCTATTACAGCGCTTTTTTACAGACTTTTTAAAGCGCTTGTCCAAAAGCGCTGTAAAAGACCTTCTTATTTTTTTTTAAAAACCTTTTTACAGCGCTTTTCCAAAAAGCGCTCTAATAGGTCCTTTAATTATGTGAAATCAAAGTCTTTTATAGCGCTTTTTTTATAGCGCTTGTCAAAAAAGCGCTGTTGTATCCTCCGTTATTTTTAAAATATCATACAACAGCGCTTGTATTTAATAAGCGCTATAAAATGTCATTTTTGGCGTAGTGCATTCATAATAATATTTTAACTTGAGAAAGAAGATGAGTGAATAACTCAATTGAATTGAGAGAGAAAATATGATAAGATGTAAGATGAATCCATTATATATATCTTGTTGACTCATATAAGAAATAGTATTATTCAAAAACAATATATATACACAAACACACATAGCCTAAAATCATAAAGCTAGTTCCCCCTCCATCAATACTCTCAAGCTAATTACCTGATTGTATTTATCAAACTAAATCAATGGAAAAGCCCATATCTACTCCCACAGTTAATAATCAGCCTCCAATCAAATACCTTACTGTTCTTAGCATTGATGGTGGAGGCGTTAGAGGAATCATTCCTGGTGTTATTCTTGCCAAACTTGAGTCTCAACTTCAGGTAATTAATTAGTATTATTCTCATAACTATAGAGTCTTATATATATAATATATGTTAATTATTTAACAGGAATTAGACGGTAAGGATGCAAGGATTGCAGATTATTTCGATGTAATTGGTGGGACCAGTACAGGAGGTCTGATTACTACCATGTTAGCAGTTCCTGATAAAGATCCAAAGGCTACCAATAATCGTCCTATTGCTGCCGATAAAATTGTGCCATTTTACACCGACAACTTGCCACATATTTTTCCACAAAAAAGGTCAATATATATATATATATTATAATTAGTAACTATATAGTATTTCACTAGTAATTACTCTTGGATTAATTATTTCATGTGCAGTGGAATAATTGCGTCACTCGTAAGAATAAAAAAAGCTTTCAGAGGACCTAAGTACGATGGAGAATATCTTCATACTCTGATAAGAAATATGGCAGGGAAAACACTGTTGAGCCAAACTTTGACAAACGTTGTTATTCCATGTTTTGATATCGATCAACTTCAACCTACCATCTTTTCCTCGTACGAGGTTCGTTAATTATTATTAATTCATGTCCGTGCGTGCTTCATTAAACATATTCATAATATATATTGTTATGCAGGTAGAATCTGATCCAAGTTTAGATATACCACTGTCAGAAATTTGCATAGCCACATCGGCAGCTCCAACATATTTGCCAGCTCTCTATTTCGAAAAAAAAGATGAACAAGGGAAAGTGATTAGAAAATACAACCTTATTGATGGTGGCGTGGCTGCTAATAATCCGGTAAGGGACGGTGTTGGAAATGATGATGATATTAATTAATGAGTGATAATAAAAGATTTGTTTGTTGATAATTTGTAGAGTATGGTTGCAATAAGAGAAGTGACAAAGGATGTATTAAAACAACCGGGTGCAAACAATATAAGCTATGATCGTTTTCTAGTAATATCAATAGGGACTGGATCAAACAAGAGTGAGCACAAGTACAACGCTAAAATGGTGTCTAAATGGGGTGCTTTGACTTGGTTATACAACTCTGGATCAACTCCACTTCTAGATTGTTTCTTTGAATCTAGCTCTCATATGGTTGATTATCATAGCTCTGTTATTTTTACTGCACTTCAATCTCAAGACAACTATCTACGAATTCAAGTATGTTTTTGTTATGTTCATGTTATGCTTCGAAGAATGTTGCACTCATGTTATGTTTAACTTATAATATTGGTTCATTCAAACAGGACGATACATTAGAGGGGGTATTAGCTTCTGTGGATGTATCTACTGAAGATAATATGAAGAATTTGGTAAAAGTGGGTGAGAAGTTATTGAAGAACAAAGTTACACGAGTTAATATACATACAGGCATACGTGAATTGGTTCCAGATAAAGACACTGTCGAAGAAGAGCTCAAAAGGTTCATTTTATTTTATAACTTATTATTTATTATTTTGTATTAGTCCTAAGTCCTAACTTTGGACAAATATTTCAAATCCTAAAACTTATATATATGCTTGCAGGTTTGCTGGTTTACTCTCGGAGTTAAAAAAAAAAAGAGATTCAAACCCAAAAGATAGCAAGTATTGAATATGTCAATCCATTGTTGAAACTCTATCTTTGTATTGCTTAATAATTTCTGCACGATTATGATGCAAGTTTGTAACATTTTCTATTACCTTAATTCTGAATGAAATAATTGTTGTTGATTGTCAAACTTAAGAAGAATTCTAAAGAATTCATTTAATATAAGTTTTCTTGATTGTACCACAACTACTTGCTTTTGCTCAAGATTTCGTGTTTTAGAGTCGTTTTTTATATATTTGATTTTGATAATCTATTGTTAAGAAATTTTAAAGAAAATGAGAAGTTATTTTATATTTATCTATTATAGAGAAAATTAATTTTTTAATTAAAAAATCAATTATTTTTATTAGAAACTATTAAAAATAGTTTTTCAAAAAATCAGTTTTATATTCCTTTTCATATTAACAAACAAATGCAAAATTTTAGAATTGATTATTTTGTTTTAAAAAGTGATTATTTTTTTAACATATATCATACTAATAAAATTTTAAATTAATTTAAAATTACTTTTTGACATAGTAGTCACTTGGAGTAGGAGATGTTAGATGCATGTAGTGAACCTCGTGTGTTAATAAAGTATTGTTCTAACCATATTTAAATTGCAGCTTTAGTTAATTGTATTTCCTATTTGATAATGCCTCGGCCAAATATTAACTTTACATATAATTTCGCATCTTCCATATAAAAATACTTATTCTTACTTAGCAAATTTGGCTACATAATTGGACGATATAACACTGTATAAATCATGTTTAATCACATTTCAAATCCATGTTAATGATTTTAAAGGATAACTTTTCCTGTTCTTCCTCGAGATATTGAATGTTTGCATCCATTGAGTCATAATCTTAGTCGCATCCTTAGTTATCAAAATGGTATGTTCAAACTGAGCAACAACACTTTCATCTTCCGTTATAACTTTTCAATTATTTTTATTTTATTTTAGAAGATATGATAAATTACATTATAATTAACAACTTAATAATACTAGTTTATTGAATATACTATCAAAAAGTTGAACCGTTTAATTATATTTTAACATCACTAATTTATTTTAATTTATTTCATAGTCACCCTCCAGTTCATACACCAATAATTTTTACTGTACAATAAAGTGTATATTTGACATTGTGCTTATCAGAGGAAGCACCTCTCATTGATGATCTTACACACTATTCAAATATCAACAAACGCAAAAGTATCAAGTCACACATTTTCATAAATGGAAATAGAACATTCATCCTCATGCTCAATAGAATAAGATAATAGTATCCTTTAGTCATCCTCTCTACATGAAAAGACTAATTAATGATATAGTTGAAAGTGTAGTTTTGCAATTAAGAAAAAGGATGGACAACTCAACAAATCTAGACTCCAACTGTTATATTGTGTTGGTCAATGCTTTTGAAGTTTTAAGTCATCTACAAATACACAAGTGTTTGCCTTGGACTTCAAATATTAAGAGAACCACTTCCAAGCAAATATTCAAGTTGATTACCATTCTCTTCATTTTATACATACTCATGCAAACCTTATCAAACCCAAGAATCAAATTTATTGAGTGTGTCACAAACAACTTCCTAATACCATTCTATCTTAATGAGTTGTAATTTGATCCTAAAACAATTAAACGATTTTTTTTTATATCCTTAAGTTCATATAAAATTGAGTTATTATGTAAGTTTTTTGAGACTATAATACTATAGTGTTGTAAGGCTTGCAAGACAAAAAAGATAGATACTTATTAAAATACAAACTAAGGGATGTAATTTTGAACGCTAATAAAAATCTCACAAAGTTTTAAGGATTGAAAAAACACATATTTAGGGAATCAATATAAATTATGTGTGTGAATCATTTGTAACTCAATTTTTAATGTTTTTCTTATCTCATTTTGCACACTTAGAATATTTATTGCAAGCTAATATTATTTTGTTATAAGTCATCCTTTATTAGAGGAAGATTATTTTTAACTAACCATTATCATTTATTAGAGTATTACAAATTATGTGGTAGTTTGTGATGCTATTATCAACATAGTTAACACGTCTTATTGTGATATTCACTTTTTTCTTAAATTATCTCCAAAGACAACTTAAGAGAAATATATTAGTATGAAGATTAAAATTTAAAATAAAGTCACAATTTAACACGTCTTATTGTGATATTCACTTTTCTCTTATGCTCCTAATAGTAATTAAAGCCACGATTAATGGTTTTATGATCCTTATTTATTAGGTAGTGTTGTGGGTTATTTGGGAGGTTGCTCAATACGAGGTGTATGTTTTTTTAACTCAATCTCTGTCCCCCGACGAATTGGTATCTGTAGAGTGTATTAAGAAGAGGGAAATTTTTTAAATATATTTATGTAATTTTTATATTATTAATTTTATCTTTTTTTTTTTAATAAAAAATTTGCAGCATAAACTCAACAAAAGATTCAACATAGATTTGCTAATTGTACTATGAGTGATATGTTGCCCTCCCTTACAATGTATTATTTTGTAGGGAATAAATATCTTGGTCTCAATGGAGTATTATGTGTAAATTAAAAATATAATATAATTAATCTTGTATTTAGGGTCCTTTTTTATTTATACATAAATATTTTTTCTTATAAAATAGAAAATGAGGGTCAACCCACTACGCCAAAAATGACATTTAACAGCGTCCATGTTACAGCGCTTGCTCAACACAAGCGTTGTTGTAAATATATTTTAAAAATAACGGAGTCTTTTACAACGCTTTTGTTCACAAGCGCTGTTGTAGGTCATATAACGTTTGCGCATAACGTTATAAGGCTTTTACAGCGCTTGTCAAAAAAGCGTTGTAAAATGAAGCGCTTTCGCGTATCAGTTACAGCGCTTTTTTCACAAGCGCTGTAAACACATGCGCTTCCAAATATTTGAACTACCTAATACATCGCTTTTTGCACAAGCGCTGTAAAATACATGCGCTTTCATTGAATTTAACTACCTATTACAACGCTTTTTTCACAAGCGCTGTAAACTACATCTTTCAAATAATTATATACGTTGGAAACCCTCATATCCTCTACATCTTTCAAATAATTATATACGTTGGGAACCCTAATATCCTCTACGTATTGTGCGGCCATCTACGTTGTCTCAGGTATTTTTTACACATGATCTCTTATGTTTTGTTACATATATATTAAATCTACTAAAAATTGTTATATATATATTAAATCTCTTCTACACATGATCTGCGTTGTCTAAGGTATTTTTTACACATGATCTGTTCTGTTTTGAAATTGTCAAAAATTGTCAAAAACTCATACCACATGATCTGTTCTGTTTTGAAATTGTTAGTTGATATTGGTTTCTTTTTGAAACTTGTTGATATGTTTTGAAAGCTTATTATTTTTGTTACTGCATTTATATAGGTGGTATAATATGGATAGGAAATGGATTTCAGCCAATCGATTGTCAAAAGAGTATGAAATTGGAGTGAAGGAGTTTGTTGAGTTTGCAGTGAAGAATGCAAAAGATCCAAATAGAGTAGTTTGTCCTTGTTTAAAATGTTGTTTTGGAAAACGTGTTAGAGAAGATGAATTAGAAGGACATCTAGTATGTAATGGAATTGATCAAAGCTACACATGTTGGATAAGACATGGTGAGAAAAAAAAAGGAAACATTAATTTTGAGAATAGTTCTACATATGCTTCAACTGATTTCGATACAGATACATATGAGCCGGACCGAGTTGATGAGATTGCAAAAGCAGTTGAAGAAGATCTTCGAGATTGTCCTAAAATGTTTGAAAGTTTGTTGAGTGATGCAGAGAAAGAATTATATAATGGTTGTACTAAATTCACAAGACTGTCAGCGATATTAAAGTTGTACAACTTAAAAGCGAGTAATGGATGGTCTGATAAAAGCTTTACGGAATTATTAACACTCATAAAAGATATGTTGCCAGATGATAATGAACTTCCCAGTCGGACCTACGAGGCTAAACGGATTTTGTGTTCTATTGGAATGAGTTACGAAAGGATTCATGTGTGTCCTAACGATTGCATTTTATTTCGAAACGAATATGAACTACTTAAGGCGTGTCCGAAATGCAATGTCTCTCGATATAAGAAGAAAGAATCTACTCCAGCAAAAGTCGTGTGGTATTTTCCTATAATACCAAGATTTAGGCGCATGTATCGCAGTGAAGAAGATTCAAAACACTTGACATGGCATGCAGATGAAAGAATTAGAGATGGAATGTTTCGACACCCTGCAGATTCCCCACAATGGGCAAAAATTGATCACGAGTATCCTGAATTCGGGATAGAGTCAAGAAATCTAAGACTTGCACTTTCTACTGATGGAATGAATCCACATGGTCTTCAAAGCATCTCACATAGCACGTGGCCTGTGATTTTGGTAATATATAACCTACCTCCATGGTTATGTATGAAGCGTAAGTTTATGATGTTGTCTCTGTTAATTTCTGGACCCAAACAACCGGGGAATGATATCGACGTATACTTGACTCCTTTAATTGAAGATTTAAAACGTATGTGGGAGACAGGTGTGGAAGTTTATGATGGGTATAGGAAAGAATGTTTCAATTTGAGGGCTATGTTGTTCGGCACAATTAATGATTTTCCAGCATATGGTAATTTATCAGGATATAACATTAAAGGTCAGTGTGCATGTCCTATATGTGAAGAGAGTACAAATTGGATGCGGTTGAAACATTGTAAGAAGAATGTGTTTCTTGGACATCGTAGATTTTTACCTTATAGTCATCAGTATCGTGGGTGGAGAGATGCATTCAATGGAAAATCAGAGGAAGGGAGGAAGGTAAAGCTCCTTTAGCACCGACTGGATATCAAATACTTGAAAAAGTACAAGGTTTGACCAATAAATTTGGCAAACCTTTTGCGGGAGAGCTGGTGAAAACTGGGTGGAAGAAAAAGTCAATTTTCTTTGAATTGTCATATTGGAAGTCATTGTATATAAGACATTTCCTCGATGTGATGCATATTGAAAAAAATGTATTTGATAGTGTTATTGGTACGTTACTCAATGTTCCAGGAAAGTCTAAAGATGGCGTCAACGCAAGATTAGACTTGGTCGATATGGGAATAAGAAATGAACTGGCTCCAGTAAAGAAAGGAAATCGCACGTATCTACCTCCAGCCGCTCATACTCTATCTAGAAAGAAAAAAATTGTTTTATGTAAATTTCTACACGAAGTTAAAGTTCTAGAAGGATACTCTTCGAACATTAAAAATTTGATTTGTATGAAAGACCTCAAGTTAAAAGGTTTGAAGACGCATGATTGTCATATTCTAATGGAGCATTTGCTACCAATAGGTATATGTTCCATTTTAGAGTCTATAATAGTATTTTTAATCAAACTAATAAACTTTTTTATAAAAAAAATATTTTTTAGAAACTTTAGAATAAAAAAAATATTTATTAAATTACTATAATTTATTTTATATAATATTTTATTTTTAATTGTTAATTACGTCAATTAATTTAATATTTATTGAGACAGTATACATCTAGGTTAAATTTTATTAGGTTTAGATTTTAAAATATTTAAATATGGAGTCTTTTTATCAGATATAAAAAAAATTTAAAGACTTTTTTATTAAGTAAAAAATTAATTTATTATAATAATCTAAAACGATTATTTTAATGACTTTACCCGATGATGTAAACAATGCATCATAACTCATTTAAAAAAAGGCAACATAGTAACACGATGAATTAATTAGTCAAATTTGCTAACCTAAACCTTGGCTATGTAGGGATTCATTTAATTATTGTATTTTTTTTAATGAATAAAAGGAGGCAAGCCTCGTTCCATCGAACTTTTGACTCAGATTATTTTGGTTTTTTGGGCACTATTATCTAGTTTTAATAAATAATTAGATGTATTTCAGTTTCAAAAAGGAGTCGTGTATATCGTTTCTCTAATTTTATTATGCAGATGAAATGATCAATTGAACAAAAAATAATTTTTCTATTTATAAGAGATGATATAATTATCATAAAAAAAAACTCAAAATCAAAATACATCAATAATATATTTTGAATATTCAACGATCAATAACCAACTATTTAAGCAACAACTTGCTGCAAATTAAATATAATTATCAAACAGATATCAGGTCTAGCTAGAATTAATAAACAGGAGTATAGAATAATTAAGAAAGTTCTTTCTTATATATGGATCGATGACTTCAATCATCAATAATTATCTTCTTTCCAATTTTTGATAATGTTAGTCTCTAATTATTTGTTTACATATTGACTATGTATATATCTTCAATAAATTAAATTTTAAAAAACAAATGTGTCCACGTATTACCGTGTACAAATAATTTATACAAACATCAATTAATCGAATTTGGATTGCAGCCGTCCTACAATTGAAGTATTTATGTACATCTAATCTTAATTAAACGGTTAATATTTTAAATTCATTTAATTTTTTATTAAAATTAAAATTCCATCTTTCAACCATCTTATCTTAATCAAATGGTCAGAATTATGTTGCATACAATCTCTAGATCCCAATTAATCATACATATTATTAGTTAAATTGTTTAATAGCAATTCATATAATATATATTTCCACAAATATTTACATAGTATTTTTTTTTAGAGATAAGTCCACGTAATCTTCAAATTCTTAAGACAATTATGATATAAGATAAAGAAAAAATAAATAAATAAATAAAAGATTAAATAAGATAGAAAGTTAAATAAAGATTGACAATGATATAATAAATATGTATCATATTATGTGTTTGGTGCATACCTCACTATAACATGATATGATATATATATCTTATGTTATACCATAACAAATTTATTTTTGTGAAATAATTACACATTTATTTTTTAAAATTTTAACTTGTAATATTTAATTTTTTATAAACTAACAAAAAGAAACTAAATAAATTAAATAAGTAGTAAAAAAATTTCAAAAAATCATCGACGCTAATTAATAAAAAAAAGTTCAAATTTAAAAAATCATATAATTAGTAACCAAATAATTTCATATATTAAGCTTAATATAAATTAATGGAAATACATTGTATCGAATGAATCTTGTCTTAAATTAACCATAAATAGAGCATCAAATAAATGTTTTCTTATTTTGACCATCAAAAAGATCTTTATTAATAAAAATAAAGAAAAGTCTAACTAATGCTCAACCTATTTAATAGGGAGCCTTCTCCTATTTTTTAATTCCTATAGCCAAAAGGTACCTTGCTACTCCATTTTTTACAAGGTTTTTTTGTGTGTGTCTGTTTTACATAGGTTTTTTTTTTTTGTGTGTGTGTGTAAATATATGTAAGTTTGCTACGCAAATTTTTTACATTGGAGACCATATTAGTTTGTTTTTTTTTTTTAATAAGAAAAATTTTATTAAGAAAATAAAAGAGATATTCAAATTCTTACAACAGTAACTGTGATGGATCCAACATTATAATTAACGAGTCTGATCTATCTACTTTCTATGAAGCGTCCCAAAAATTCTATATAATTATGTGTTTGAAAACCGACTGAGTATCATTACAAAGACTTAATTTACAATGTCTTCACATTAACATGATCACTCCAAAATTTTCTTTTTCGGTAAAAACATGTATACATACAATAATATTTATCTATAGTATATAATATATAACGATTATCTACCTAACTATTTCAAATTATAGAGTGACTCAATAATAAAGAAAACTTTTATAAATCTTATGTCCAAGATAAGATATATGAGATTAATTGAACCAAAAATATATTATATATGGAGAAATTTATTTTAAAACTTTTATTTTTAATTAATCGAATTTAAATTTTAGTTGAAATAATTTTCGGTCATACTTTATTTATTTACTAACTAAACTCTAAATTACTATAGGTCCGTTCCTTTGCAAACCAAATAGTTAACACAAAAATAAAAAAACTTTTATTTTTCGCTCTCTGTAAATAATTTTAAAAATAAAAGAACAAATCTTAAACACACACCAAATAAAATTTTAAATATAAATTATATCTTTATGATATCTTAATAATACTTATCTTAAATTTGTTTGTTGACGGGATCTTTTCTTAAATCTTAAACAAATTTAAATCTATATATAAAATCTCTTAAAAATATTTAACAACATATATATATATATATATATATATATATATATATATATATATATATATATATATAAAAAAAACATCAAACTCTCTACACAA
>NC_021167.2:4272071-4278128 GCF_000331145.2 Cicer arietinum | reverse complement strand
ATATATATATAACCTAAAATCATCAAGTTCTCCACAAATACTCACACTCACACGCCTATAATTAATCATCGAGTTGATTGTATATTTTTCTAACATATCAATGGAAAACCCCACATCTTCCCTCTCACCAATTAACCCTCTAACCCATTTCTATAGGGTTCTTAGCATTGATGGTGGAGGCGTTAGAGGAATCATTCCTGGTGTTATTCTTGCCAAACTCGAGTCTCAACTTCAGGTAATTAATTATAATTAGTATTAATATTCTCATAACTATATAGAGTCTTATATATAATATAATTTAAAATTTACATGTATATGTTAATTATTTAACAGGAGATAGACGGTGAAGATGCAAGGATTGCAGATTATTTTGATGTAATTTGTGGAACAAGTACAGGAGGTCTCATTGCTACCATGTTAGCAGCTCCTAATCCAAAGGCCAATGACCGTCCTATATTTGCTGCCAAAGAAATTGTGCCATTTTACCTTCAAAACTTGCCATTTATTTTTCCACAAAAAAGGTCTCTAATAATAACTAAGAAGATGTAAATATATTGATAAAAGCATTTGTTAGAAGAACTAATTAATTATTTAATTTGCAGTGGAATATTTGCGCCACTACTAAACATAACAAAAGCTTTCACGGGACCTAAGTACAATGGAGAGTATCTTCATAAGGTGATAAAAGACATGATAGGGAATACACTCTTGAGCCAAACTTTGACAAACGTTGTTATTCCAACTTTTGATGTCAACAATTTTCAACCTACCATTTTTTCCTCCTATCAGGTACGTGATTATTAGTCACTTGCGATATTGGAACACAACTTTGACATAGACACTGTATAATTTTTTTTTTACAACAAAAAATTGTTTGCAAGAATTTTTTTCATTAACTACTTTGAATATTTCATTAACCATTTAATAAATATATTTTTGATTTTTTTCCAAAAAATTTACAAGAAAAAAATAATTTAAATTTTTTTTCAATAAGTTTCGATTTAAAAATAAAAATAATTCTTAATTGAAGTTAAATTAAAATGGTTAAATCGGTTTTTAAATTAAGTTTGATTAACTGATTTGTTAAGTGATTAATGAAATATACATTTAAAAATGGATTAATGACATAAATTTTAGTTGTTAACGAAGTATTTAAAATGATTAATGACGCAAAATATGTATGTTGTGTTAATTTTTTTTTTTATTTTATAAAAAAAAGTTATTTTTGAAAAACAATTTTACAATATATATATAAAAAAAATTGTCCCAATAACATTATTATGATTGGTTATTGTTTTAATTTGCATATAAAACAAAATACACGCATGCATGCACGTTAATGAACTTTTCTTTTCTAGGAATGGTTAATTAGGAAAATTAATTATTTGGTTAGGTGGTTTAAATTATGAATTTTCAACGATGTTATGCAGATAGGATGTGATCCATGTTTCGATGTACCACTGTCAGATATTTGCATAGCCACGTCGGCAGCTCCAACATATTTGCCAGCTCACTATTTCGAAAAAAAAGATGAACAAGGGAAAGTCATCAAAGAATACAATCTCGTAGATGGTGGTGTGGCTGCTAACAATCCGGTAATGCCTTAAAAAAACTTATATGTTTATTCATTTTTTTTTTTAATCTTATTTTCTAATAATGAAAAAATGCGCCATAAGGTTACATTGTATGATATTTAAAAATTAGTTATAGTAATGTCTATAACAAAATTATTAAACATTATTTGCAGAGTATGGTTGCAATTAGAGAAGTGATCAAGGATGTTGTAAGGCAACCGGGTGAGAATGATATAGGGTATGATCGTTTTCTTGTTATCTCGATAGGAACTGGATCAAACAAAAGTGAACATAAGTACAATGCTAAAATGGTAGCTAAATGGGGTGCTTTCACTTGGTTATTCAATTCTGGATCAACTCCAATTCTAGATTGTTTCAACGAAGCAAGCACTGATATGGTTGATTACCATAACTCTGTTCTTTTTACTGCACTTCAGTCTCAAGACAACTATCTCCGAATTCAAGTTAGTTCTCTTTTACTATCAACCAACTAAATCACTGGAAATTATAAAACTTTTTTCTTATAAAAATTACATGGTATATGTGTTATGTGTAATGGATAAAACGGATTCAAAGTTGTGGCCATGTTATCTATATGATTCTATCTGTCCTATCTGTTTGTTATAGTTAACTAACATGCAGACAGATACATGTCTATTTTTATCGATTAAAATAACTTAAGCTACAAAATTTTATACTTATTTAAAACATGTCAATTTTTTATTGATAAAGAATAATAAAATTATAAATAAAGGATCAAATTGAAAGCAGAAAATATTTAAATAAAGGATAATCCTAGAAGAACTATATCAAATATTGGTATTCCATTTGTATATATATATATGTAGTTATAGATAATCGAATATATAGTTAAATTGCAAGAAACTTACAATGGTTCCTTCAAACAGGACGATACATTACAGGGAGAATTAGCATCTGTTGATGTATCTTCTAAAGAAAATTTGAATAATCTGGTAAAAGTGGGTGAGCAGCTATTGAAGAAAAAAGTTACACGAGTGAATCTAGATACAGGCATATATGAATCAGTTCCACATAAAGGCACAATCGAAGAAGAACTCAAAAGGTTCATTTTATTTTATAACTTACTTATTTTGTATAAATCCCAATTACAGGGGATAAAGCTTTTTAACTCCTAAAAAAAATTAAAATTAATATATACTTGCAGGTTTGCTAATTTACTCTCTGGGTTAAGAAAACACAAAAAGTCCAACCCAAAAAAAGGCAAGTAAATGAACACCAGGTTGAATATATCAATCCATTGTCGAAGTCCTATCTTAACTCCTGTACAATATCATGATGCAAGCGTCTAACATTTTCTACTACCTTAATTGTGAATTAAATAATTGTTGTTGATTGTCAAAGTTAAGAATACAAAAGATTTCATTTAATAATGTTTTACTGATTGCACCACAAGTACAATTATATTGCCATTTGCTCTTGCTCACAAATTTATATGTTTTTTATTTAATTCAACGCAGGTTGAGTTGAATTGAAAAATAGAATCCATAGGTTATAAGTCGTAAGCCAGGTTGTGGATTGGACTTTTTCAGCCCTACAAACTCTAAGCAACCTGTATCATAAAATGTATTTACATAAAATAATGAAGCTTAGTGGAAAGACTTTGTTTTTTTTTTTTTTGGTCATCTCAATCCTAACATGTAACTCACCTATTAAAGTAGGTCAACTCACCAACTCTAGAATGAATGCTCTTCATTTTCTATTCACTGAATTTCTTTAATTACTATAAATTTACAAATATAAACATGATAGTGTAATATTAAGCAGAATAAGTCTTTTATACGTCCCAAAATTTTATAATGATGAGAGATTAAACCACACTAATTTAATCCTTAAATTCTATTACACCACTTCATAAACCTAACCTAGATACATGTATCACATAACTAATTTTAAATTGAATGTTTCTATCACATAGATCATACCAATATAAAATTTTAAATTAATCTAAAATTATTCTTTGACATAGTAGTCATTTGGAGATGATGATTGAAGCATTCAGTGAACCCCATCATGCGTTGACTAATGTATTGCACTAATCATGTGCAAAAGTGCAATTTTAGCTGTGTTTTCTATCTGACAATGACTCGGTCAAAAATACCTATTCCTACTAAACAAAATTGGCTATATAATTTTACAATATAACGCTCTGATATAAATCATTTTAGTTTAATGACATTATTTAAATTTAAATCCATCTTAGTGATTTAAATTATGATTTTTCCTATTTCCCTCTACCTATTGACAAAATCCTATTTTTTCTGCCTTGCAAACATACAGATCTAAGCTGATAACTACTTACTATATACAGTTCATGTTATTTTTTCCCAATAACAAAGAAAAATAAATGAGTACTATTGATTCTTAATTGAAGCAGAGGATTCAGTAAAAACTATATTTAAATTTAAATATTATAATACAGAAACAATATCACACTGTTATTCCTTTGGCACATGCCTCTTTTACCTTGGCAATTTCCAGCAAGAACTTTGATCTGAAACTGGAAGTAAATAAATCAATAGCATCTCAATAATAAGTTTCACTGTTTGAGCGATGCAAAGATATTGAATGTTTGCATCTGTCAGCATTGAGTCATAATCTCAGCCCCGTCAGAAGTTATCAAAATGGTATGTTCAAACTGAGCTGAAAGACTTCCATCTTCTGTTACAACTGTCCAATTGTCTTTCCACATCACAGGATTGATGCTGCCCATTGTCAGCATTGGTTCTGTAAAATTTACAAGGCAAAGAAAAAATAAAACAATGTTAACAATATAACAAAACCTATAAATATATCTTGGAGGATATTTTCACCAAGCAATTTAAAATGCGGTTAAGCACATGACTGACTCATGATAACCATGTCTAAATTTAAAGCATACATTTACTTACGTATTGTGACAACTATCTCTACTTTACCAAAGGTTACTTATGTCACCATATTAACTGGTTGAATAAAAATGAAATTTTATAGTTCAATTATATATAGACATGATCACATGAAAGACAATTTCAAGCCTTCATCATATATATGATGTATGAAAAACATTCTCAATCACAATTTCTTCAGAATGTGATGAATTGTAGCTTAATGGTGAGTGTTCCTGTGACACGAGCTTTTCTCAAAATTAGGCATTAACAAAGTCTTGTTCCACTAGGTGGAGTTGGCTATAAGGACCAACATGATGTCATAACATTCTATCATAAGTCATGTTTGACAGTCAAACTATTTGCCTCAAACTCTTTCTCCAATAGCTTTTTTTGTCTTCTTCTGCCTCTAGCAATCGGGATCCTCTCCATATGATCTACTCTTACTCTCTTTACTAATAATAAATCTACAAGCCTCGTCCTTACATGTCCAAACCACCTAATTCTAAATTTAACCATCTTTTCTGCAATAGGTGTCCCCAAAACTCTCTAATGTTGTCATTTTTAATCTGATATCTTCTAAAATTTTCCACTAATAAAATGCAACATTCCCATAATCCCATCTCTGTTTTTTTCTCAAAGTAAACATGCAAGTAAAAAATAAGGGAAAGATAAACAGCATGCACAACACTTCCTAGTATATGCATCATGAGCAGCTGATAGGTTTTCAAAAGTTTAAGCAGAATATACATTCAAAAAACCCCAAAACCGAAAAATATAAAACATATAAAACGAAGGGTATGCTTGGAGCATAGTTTAGTTTAAAAATAAGATGGTAGTAATCGAGGGAATGGAAAATTTGGGATAAAAATAATCATGAAGTTGAAAGCGGAATGTTAAGAGCTCAATTTTGATTTGAGTCCACAATTTTTGGCCACTCTTCCTATCAGGTAAAAATGATCTGGAAAAGAAGGAAAATGCTTTTAACTGTAATTTTTTTCATTGTAGTATCTGCATTCCCAACTATTCAATCATACCAAGAGGAAAATCATTGTTTACTCTCATTTCCATTTCCCATTATTTTTACCGAGCATCAGATTAGGAAGCAAAAAATCAAAAGTTTCCCATACCACTCCACTTTCTTCTCTCTATATTCTGTCCGACACCTCCACAAAGCATAATTAAAACAGTTAGAAGCACTAAATCATGTAACCAAATCAAAGTTGAAATTTCATACAATCCCCATGCACCCTTCCCCACATCTTACTTGTTGCATTTCTGTGCTAAATTAGTAAGCTACATATACTTAACCTATGTAAGTTCAAAGACAATTATGCACAATTACTCCCAAATAAGTGGCGTACGTATACCTATATCGTACTGCATATCCATATCATACAGATACATCAGCTTCCAAATTTAAATTCAGTGGCGTAGCCATATTTTCGAACATGTGAACTTTTATTGGCAGATGCATGAAGCTGTTTCAACTACTATGTATTTTAAGCTACAGTGTTTAGGTTTTTTTGAGTGTTAAACCACTAGATTATTCATTTGCCAATGAATTGGCCCAGTGG
>NC_021167.2:4264919-4271890 GCF_000331145.2 Cicer arietinum | reverse complement strand
GAAATGGTGAAAGACAGTAAGTTTTTTACATATTCAAAATATTGAATTGAGATTGTGGGAAAAAGTATGAATTATACAATAATTTTACATATTTAAATATTTAAAATATACACTTATACTTAATCATACACAACTTAATTTTTTTTAAAATAATAATTGGTTTCCTGATAGATTGTAACTCATCAGATATAACACTAAAACCAAAATATCCATGTAACATAGATCAAGGGCAAACACATGCAGGGTTTCCAGCTCCACAAAAGATAATCATAAGCATGAGTTCGTAACATTCTATATTGAGTGAAAAAATTACCAATTGTGAAGGTTTGATTTAACATCATACGTCCATCTTCATTGTTTCCTGAAGATAAAAAATAATAATTGTAAGAAACATAACTGTGAAGAGAGACAATGATAGAAAAGAAATCACATCTAACAGGCAATAAAGTAGTATTTTGAAGTTTGGGGAAAATTATTGCAAATGAATTTTTTTTTTTAATATAAAACAAGGGTGGCTAAACCATAACCAAATGAGAATTTTGAAATTCAACAGCTAAATAATTATTTCCAGATAGCGGTGGAATATGTATAACAGTATATAAGTTAACAGGGACCTTATGTTTTTCCCTTTTGGAGTATAATAAAATGTAACACTTCTTTGTAAAGTTTCAATTATTACCAACTTTTCTGTAGTCAAAGAAATAACTTTCCTTCCAAACCTATGTCTTCTTCAATACATTAGGCTACACAGAATATCATGTGATAACTTCTAAACATTAATGGTTATCACTTTTAAAATAAACAGACACACGCTGATTTCAATATTTCTTAAGCAGTAAAACTAATATAGACTTTAAGTATCTACAAAGTTCAGCACGGGTTTGTTGCTAGTGTAGATTTGAAATAAAACTAACAAGTAATAATGACAGAAGTACACAGTTGAAGTTAATTACTAAAGTGAAGAATAACTGGATCGGCATGAAAAACACGACCAACTCCATGGCCAACAAACTGTTGCACAACACCATATCCATATTTATCTGCATGATCACTTATAAAATGAAAGAAAAAAATTATCAAAGACGAATCATATAATCAAGAATCGAAATTAATTTAAATCACAGTCATCAACTACTAACTCATATTAACACAACATTTAAAATTGCTTAAGATACTGCTCTTGTTTCCTTCAAATTGTTGTTTTTAAAAATCATTCAACCTCGTCCTATGTTAAAGCCTGGGGAGAAAAAGGTAGAGGTAGATGCAGTTGAGGGGGTTTAGGGTATGGAAGAAGATGCACATAGTTTTCTAGCCCATAGTTTTTCTACAAAGATGTTACAGATGACATGGCACAACTATATGAATGTGAAGTTGTTTACTGAGTCCCAGTAGAGAGGTTGACTATTGTGGGTCGCTAGAAAGTAATGCATATTTTCATAAAAACAGTTTGTATAATAGCAATACTCATCATGAAGATTGGGGGCAGAGTAAGTCATCTCGGGAAAAAGTTATTAGATACTCTAAGAGTAATACTCACTATGGTTGAGACTTGATCAAAACTTTACTGTAAATGTTTTGAATATAATTCAGGCATGCTTAAATAACTAACACCCAGTTGAGGATGAATATTTGTAGAATTGTGTAAAAAAACTGACATTTTTTTGTTATTAACCTTATGTTTAGATAAGATGAATACAGTTAAGGATCATGAGTCTAAACCCATTCAATTACCATTTACTATACATGATCCTATTGCCAGAGGGTTTCTGAATTTATGTTGAATAAGGAAATGCAGGGAAGAGAGAACAAATGATAGAAACATCTTACTGAATTGTTTTGCCAATTTTCTTGAATTCCACTCCTGGTGCACATATTGATATTGCTTTATCCAGGGATTCTTTAGTGACCTGTATCAATAATATAAGGGGGGAAACCCCACTCCTATAAGCACAAAACAAATGACGAGGACAGTGTCTCAATTCTAACAAAAAAACCACTTAAAAAAAATTCAAGCCACATAAAAGACTTAGAACAGTATCTAAACAACCATAAGAATAAGTGGTATGGAAAAGATATCAATAAAATTTATTATATTCGACAAAAGGTTAGTCAGTGATTTTTACATATCTACAATTTCCAGGAATAAGTGGTATATCTCCTGAGTATAGAAGGCCATAAATGAATACCAAGGGATATTCTTTCTTATGCATCCTGAGTAACATGCAAAATTTAATACCATGGGATATTCAACTAGATAGCTTTACATGTTGATACATGTACTGAAGGCCATAATAACGGCTCTGTTAAGATAATAAATATTTTCAATCCCATATAATCCAGTAAAGTAGCTTAAATATAAAAGCTTAAATTAATAGTTAAGAGATGCATCTAGCATGGGTTTTTCATACTCTCATTCTGAAGTGAGAACCAATTGATTCCATATATCACTCTGTCAATAACATTATTTCAGCAGTTATCAATGCCTAAGAAATTAAGACCACTTCACTGTAATTCCTCTTATTTTCACTCCAATGCAGAAAACAATCAACTTTCCAGGCCAAGTAATCTAAAATCCGAAATTGAAGTTTTTACCAATAGTTTGAAAACTGGACTCATTGAACTGCGAAGACACTAAGCCCTAGTAAATCATACTGAGAATCAGATTAAAATGCAGGATTAATGAAGGATGTATGGAAGTATGGAACATACAAAAAGAACTGAATCACAGCCATTGTTGGCGTGAAGACAAACTGATACCTGAACTAGTTTTTTGGCCTCATCACCAACATCTCCGCAAAAGAAAGTTGTCGACGTGTCACCATGATAGCCCTACAATTCATATCCATTTGTTCACTCACCAAATCAAAGCATAAATTTCACAAATCTTAAAAGATGCAATTGCAAACATATAAGAAAGGGGAAAACAACCAATATTAATGCAGCACATTCGTTCCAAAATAAGCTACATGAATTAATATTCATACTAAAATTGACAAAGGGCCAAGCTTTAAGAGAACAAAACAGCATTATGTGGGTATGATAAAATATTCTTAGCCTCCATCCCCACCAACAGCATAGCCCAAGAAGAGGGAATATATAAGTGTTGTAAGCAGAGTACATAGTAATGAGACAATGTAAGTACATATTACGTGAAATGCCATGACTAGTCCCCTCCCAACCCTAACAAAAACCAAAATAGGCACCCCACCACAACCAAAAAAATACAACTTACATTTAGATAGACGGTAACATCAATGTTGATTATATCACCATCCTGCAAATAAAAGAATGTGTCAACAATTTTTCACCCAAGGTATATAATTTTCTAAGTAAGAGTTGAGTATAAGGACCTCGAGTGCACGGGAATCTGGTATTCCATGGCAAATGCATTCATTAACAGATGTGCAGACACTCTTTGGAAAACCGCCATAGCCAAGAGGAGACGGGTATGCACCATTATCAATTATCATTTGGTGAACTGCTTCATCAATTTCATCTGTTGTTATGCCTGGCTGTCAACAGAAGTTAAAACTAAACTAACATAAAGCCAACTTTTTCTTCCTATATAAAAACATACCAATCAGTGGAACACTATAAGTTTATTAACATTTCATAATTTAAGTATTAATAAGTTGTTTGTTTTACATATAATAAGCAGCAACATTTTACGTAGGAAACAAACAATAAGAGAATGTGGGATTGACTAGCCAAAAAGATGAAAAGAACGCACCTTGACTAAGGTGCCAGCATATTGAAGAACCTGTGCTGCGAGCCTGCCGGATGCTCTCATGCATTCTATCCCCTTCTCATCATGCACTTCAGGTCCACTTGCAATCCCTGCCGGAACCCTAGATTTTACATACGGAGGCATTGATATATCTTTGGGCACTTTTCGACGCGGAGAAACTATTCCCGGTCTCAGACGTGTCCGCTTTCTGTTAGACAATTCATCTATATTCCTGCAAAAGACAACATGTAAAAGTTAAAATCAAAAGCACATGGTGCCAGATAGACAAATACCTCTTTAAACAACTAGCTTAATCTGAAATTGACCACCACTAGCTGCAGATTGACATGGTTTAAAGTCTACAACAAATAACAACAGTAATTGAAAAACTAAATAGCAGTGCATAAGATTTTGAAAAATACAACATAACATAAAAAAATCAATCCCTTCTCCCTTGATTATCTGCATTGAATACTCGAACTTTGAAAATAAAAACAAATTATAAAGACCTATTTGGATTGAATTTGAGCTTATCTGCTAACGTTAGACTATTTGGGAGAGCTTTAGGAAAGCAACTTATGGCATATCTATCAGTTGTTTTCATCTTATTTTTAAAAACTCTTGAAGGTAGCTTATGAAAACAATTTACTTTATTTTATCTTTAGTTATAGAAATAGCTTTTGTGTAAGTACTTGTATGATAAAGGTATATCTATAAACACTTAATTAAGTTGGTTATCGAAGCATGACCTAAATCCGGGTTCATTTACAATTTACAATAGTCCAATGGCTAGGTTACTACAACATGACTACTGCTACACATTAACACAAGAAATAAATAAAATACCTAACGATATAAATAAATAATATATTAAAATTAAATGGTACAAATAAAAACAGAGAAGCATTGGTTGCATCAATTATTTTACAGTAGATATGTGCACACGTGACGAAAAAACATTACCTTCTATTAAACAAGAGATTGGTTAAGCCAGAAAGTGACCGAGGCAACTGCATCGAAACGTGATTGATTCCTGTAACAAAAATAAAGAATCAATAATAATTTTAGTAGAAAGTTGAAAAATGAAAATGATTGGGAAGGAGAAGGAGAAACCTGGCTTGTGATTGTAACGAAAAAGTTGAGGAAGGGGATGGTGGTGGCGTGAGCAACGAAGAAGTCGATCTCCCATGAAAGAAGACTTTAACAGTGACATACTGCTATTCGCCATAGCCATACTTCTTACTTATCCGTTCTTGTTTCTACGCGCTTTCTTCCTTCAAGTTTCTTCACTATTATGGTTATTATTATTATTATTATTATTATTATCATAAATAAATAAAAAATTGAACGGTATATGTTTTCATAAAACAAAAAATAGGGCCCGGCTGGCCCAAATACGAAGCCCACTATTTGATGTTTGGCCCATCCATAGTCTTTACGCCCATTATACGTTGAGTTTGGGCTCTAATATAATGCAGATATATCATGTATGTTTTTTATTAGATATAACCACTTCATTTAACATACATACCCCTACGATTTCATAATTTTTCTAAAATGCTCTTCATTAATTATTTATCCTTTTCGTCCACATCCTACACCCCAACGTTCTAAATCGTAAACTCTAATTTACTAGGAACATTTTCAATAATTGTACACCATACTTAGTATATGATGAAGAAAAAAAAAATATAAAAAAAAAATTTCTTTAACTCGAACAAAGTATTTTGGCTCTCTTGTATTGAATTATTTTGTACAATTTCATTTTGGTCCTTTACAGGAATTTTCACATATTTTCAAAGAGCTTTGGTCTATGAAGTGAATTTTTGTATACCTCTGCACTTAATCCTCCACCCCACATTTATAAAAAAATTTAACTTTATCCTTCTTTAATTTTTCTTTATAAAAAAAAATCCTTCAAAATTCAGGATTTTTAACCCTTTTTCTTTATTTTTCAAGAATTAAAAATATAATTTGAATTTTTCCAAAATATTACTACATTCAAAAAATTTAATTACGTCGAAGTTCAAGAAAATTTTTTTTTTTTGGTTTTTCAGAATAATTTTTAGAAAATCCATCGTGGAATTATGGCTAAAATTTTATTTTAATCAAAAGTTCTAAATTTTAAAAAAACTCAAATTTTAATTCGTCCAAAATGTTTTTTAATTTCATACAACTCACAAAACATAGTATGTGTTTGATTAATATAGTTTGTAAGCATACTTTTAAAAAAATATTATTTTGCAAATAAATTTTTATTTATAAATAAGTTTTCTCTAATATAATTTATTAAATATTTTGAAATATCGTTTTATAAAGTGAAATTTGTTTAGATTATATAACTAAATATACTTTTAAATATACATTTACTAAAAATATATACATGTTTCAAAATTATATTTATAATTGTAACATATAATAGAAGATAAATAAATAGGAACAAATCAAACAAACAAAAAATAAAAATTACAAAAGTATCATAGATAATATTTTTGCTCAAATATAATTTTAATGCAACCCAAAATAAAAATCAAAACATATTTCCCGTTTGAAAATCACATTTAAACTCAAAAATCAAACATGATCTTAGTTGGTATTTTGGAAACTAAAGAAATTTGAGTTTAGAAAAACATAAAGTATAAATCGAAAATTTGGCAGTAATGTGCGTATATATATTAGTGAGCAACTTGAGGTATATATATATGGAGCACAATTCCCTTTGCTCACAACACAAATTGTTTTGAGAAACTCACCAAATGTCAAAGCTGGATATGGAGCTATATATGATAGGCTTTTCATCCCTCAGAGTTAAACATTTTTGCTAATTAATTTGAAAATTTTACGCTGTTGTAAATCATATATTCTTAATATTTGATTATAAAATATTCTACGTAAAAATACTTTTTCTAGCAGTAATCCTAATGTAAGTTATTTTCTATTAAAGGGTTGTGATCATTAAATTGTGTTGGCTCTATTTTGTCAATTCTTGTACTAAATATTGCAGACTGGAATTTGCATTTATTGAATAATAAATTTGTTGCTGCTCCATTAAATAATTAGTATAATGTTGAAAATCCTATCCAACAATGAAAGTAGTTTATTCCTAATATTTTTTATTTTTCTTGAATTGAAATGATACACACTTTTCATCTATTTCTTTATATATATATATATATATATATATAAATATATATATATATATATATATATATATATATTATGATTTTCCGTATACGAGAATATC
>NC_021167.2:4222226-4264288 GCF_000331145.2 Cicer arietinum | reverse complement strand
TATATATATATATATATATATATATATATATATATATATATATTATGATTTTCCGTATACGTGAATATCAAAAACATGGTGCAGTTAAAATTGCATTGAAAATTAAAATGAGACTTATTTTTAGACAAAATATTTTTGAAAAACTGATTTTTTATAGAATAAAAGAAATATATGCTTTCAGAAAATATTAGGAGCATTTGAGCACTAATAGAAGAAACATGTCTTGGACATGAAAAGAATTATTTCCCTGGAGCATTCATTTATTTCGTTTTGGACAATATTGATTAATTAACTACCGCAGCACCTTGAGATTCTTCAATTTGCTTTTGTTCCCCACTTTTCATAATCTTCATCTTTTTTCCTTTTTCTTTTGGCATTTCACCTACTTATGTACCCCTTTCCATTGTTTAGCAATATTGCAAAAAGATGGCAGAACTTAAAAGTTGATACGGTCGTTTTGGAATGTAAACACCAACTCAAAGAATACTCTTAGGGATACTTGTCACCACTTGCTTTATTATTTTTCCTTTATTTTTTAAATGCTAGATTTTGTTATCTAATGTAGGATCCACCACCACCTTGCATATAGGTTTGCTTTGACTTTAATCGTATCAATTATTTCATTTTGTTTATTTTTGTTTAATTATTTTTATTCTTTTTTAAATTCTAATGTTAATCATGTTAATTCGGACATGGAATACATATTCCTTTTAGCTTATAATTTGTGGTCTCTAAATCGATTCTAAACCATAGAACAATTTAAATTTTTAAGATATTTTATTTCTTCTTATATGTCATCTTTTTCCTTAAATATAAAGTTCGTTTGAAAAATTTCTTTGTCTCATTTTATAACATCCTCTTTAAATTTTTCAATTGCATTGATTATTTTTTTATTAATATACACCTCTAATTAATTTATATATTTTTATATAATCAACAATAAATATTATAATAAAAATATTAAATAATTCTCTCTCTTCAAAATAAAATTATAACAATAAATAATATCAACAAATTTAATATTATTATCAATTTTCTTAATTCTTACATTTTAATCAAAAAGATGCTATAGTTAAGGAGATAAGTAGTACATATAGAGCATAAGCTTTATTGATATTCAATATGTGATATATACATGTCCTATTTCAAATTAAGATACTCAAACACTTTAATAAGTGATTAAAGTTTGAATTGATCTAACTCGTATGGACAAATAAATTCTTATTAAAAATAAAAATTCACTTGTATCTTCAACCGATTTTTAAAAATATTAGCATATGTCTTTTGAACACTTATTAAATAATATATATAAAATATTGAATTAAAAGTACATTAAAATTTGTATTTTTAAATTTTGAAAGATGAAAATTTTTCTTCCACCCAAAACTTTTTATTTTATATTTTTATTATAAGTGTTTCCCTTGTCAGCATGACTTCAAAAAAGTATTGTAAATTTAAAATTTATTGAAATATCACATTGCAAAGCTCGAATATATTGAATAATTTTTAATTCTATAAATATTAAAGTCATACATTAGATATTTAATATATGTGAATTTGTTTCTTTTACTATATAAAAAGTATATGTAGATTTGTTTCTATCATTATACGAAGAGTGTCAAACTCTTCTGAAAAATACACAAAAGTTTGATTCAATTTTCAACTTTCTCTTTTCTCCTTCTTCTACTTGAGGCACTTCTAGACTATTTATCCCCTTTCTTTCATCCTTTTAGAGCGGATTGTGATGTAGTCCAATTATTTTTTAGTGATCCTAATACCATGGTCTTAATACTATTGTTCCTTTAGAGCAATTTTTGTGTCGTAATCTTTTGATTTTTGAGTATTCTTAATACTACTGTCATTTTAGAGCAGAAAATATGTCTCTGATACAGTTTGTCTAGACTGTTTGATCCTTAAAGAGAACGACATTATCCGCAACTGAAATTTATTTTGAAATTTAAAAACATCAGAAAGCCTTGAAAATTTTGAAATGAAAAAAGGTGTTTAATTATGAATAGAAAGAGTTTGAAATGTTAAATACTAATCTTACAGAAAAGGAATGTAATCTTGTGTGGTTGGGCGTGTTTACCCTCTTGCTGGAAAATTGGCGGGCTGGTGATGGTCGAGTTGCACATGGCCAGGAGCGCAAACATGTGCAGAATGTTAGGTCTGTGACTTGACAGAGGGCATGTAAAGTGTAATATTGATGCAACACTTTTTAGAGAGAAGGATGTGTTGGTATAGACCTATACTTGCAAAACCGTGAAGCTCAGGTGCTAGCAGCTTTCACACATTGCAGACATTGGCATATGCGATCACTATAAGTGGATTCACCTGTGGGGGCTCCTTCCACCAATTCAATGGACAATATTTTTTGCTCTCTCAAATGTTACTTTTCAGATGGATTGCAACCAACAACTTACACTTCAAAGTGAATCATCTATTAGCATCCTAAGAGATATAAATTATTTTGCATAAACGTCATTTACATTTAAATGTTTTCTTAACCAACATTCCAACAAGACCAATTAACACATTGTCAAATCTTCTATTCACACGGGTTGTAATTTAAGAATGAATTTGAAAATCACTTGTACAAAAGTGTAAGTAAATTTTATTGTTTATTTTCATTGAAAATTCTAATATATTGATTATCAATTATTCATTTACTTTTTCAAAAAAAAAATACTTCGTTTAAATTTACATTATTTTTAGGTTAAAAAAATCACTATTTTGGTTTGGCAAATGCATAAATGATATATATATATATATATATATATATATATACACACACACGTATTATATTGGGTAAGAGAAAAAGACATGTTTAAATAAATGGTTTTTTGTATATATATTTATTGCAATATTAATCTATGTTCACTTCACAAGTGTGAATGCACATTGCAATGCGACCACATGCGTATTCATATCTGAATTCTCATCCGTACTCTTCATAGGAAAAATAGAAAACTTGCAACCGTATTTGATCGTATATATACACACTCTTATATTCAAACTCCTTTAATTTTAATATATATTTTATTTTTATTTTCACTTTATTCTTATCACATCACTATCTATTTAAAATATATAACATATTCCATGATATATCATATACTTAGCACATTAAATTCGAGACTTGCGTATGGTCCTAAATTAAATGACCATGTGTGTCATGTTCCCCAATGCTATAATTTTTTTACATATTAAAATTACTTTAGTTCACACACATTAAAAAAATTATAAATGAAAAAAAAAATCTATAAATTGTTTTCATTTGATACTTACTCCGATAAAATATACAAACTAAAGTTTTAAAATATCAATAAATTTAATATTTTATCTTTAATTCGAATTTCGTATTTCACAATTATGTGTGTAACTTTTTAATGATATATACCATTTTTTCTGCCGACAAAAAAATATACAAACAAAAGTATATTTAATAAACTAACTCTAGAGCAGCAAACATTCTATTTCGAGAAAAAAAATAAAACAACCACTTCTTTTGTCTCAAAATAATTGTCGCATTCGACCATTTCATGCAGAATAAGAAAATATGATAAATGAAATAGAGAGCAGAATAATTTTACCAAATAATTCCTATAAATCATTGAAATGGAAATATAATAAATTGAGAGTGATGATATAGTTTGAATTTTAGGATAGAATTGGTAAAAGAAAATATTAAAGTTGCATTAAAAATCAAAAGCAGATAATTTTTTTTTAGCAAATGCAATAATTATTATCGGATAGAGGGGAGTACTACTTTTGTCCCTATTTATAAGATTTTTGTCACCAATGCACAATGATTAAGAAATATTATTTTTACAATAAATTTGTCTACAATATATATTTTCTTTTCAAAATTTTCCTTCATTTATTAAGACATATAATTAGTTAGCTTTATAATTATCTGTATTTAATTAGGGATATTTTTGTGAAAATATCATTAATTGTCTTGTAATTTGTAGAGAATTTTTTAAAAAAGATAGAAGATGAAAATACTCATGTTAGATCATTTTTTCCTTCTCATTTTAGGGTCATCTTTAGCTTGAAAACACTCTTGTTAATCATTTTTTCTATCATTTTATATAAACAAATGGTTTTTGCGTAGATTTAGTTTTTTTTTTTATTGTTTTTTTTTATTTCATCATCTTAGTGTGATGTTGTTTTATTCATTATCTTGATGCGGCATTATTTGATTTGTCGTTTTGTTACGATATTTGTTTTATTCATATTGAGAAATTAATTTGAATCCATTACAAATTCAAATACATAGATATTTCTAATTTATTTATAGATTCATTATTTTTTTTAAATAATTTAAATTTATATTGTTCTCGATCTGGATATGAGTTTCTTTTCACTTTGTTTGATAAAAAAAAAAGTACAGACTAATTGGAATGGCCCAACTTCTTTTATTGTCAAATTAGTCTGTCCTTTTTTGTGACACAAGTTGAAATTTCAAACCAATCCGATAAATAAACAAAATAGAATAGAACAAATTGAAAATTTTCACATTTACTTATTTATTTTTGAATCACAACTTGTTTTTTTTTTTATAAAAAAAATATGTATTAGAGAGAAGAAGTTCGTTCAATTTAATTGCTTTGGCAATCGGGAATTTATTAAGTTTTTATTTTGGTTGTGTTATTAGCTTATTCTAAAATTTTAGATGAGGAATAATGGATGTTTGAAGGACATAATTTTCATATTTTTAGAATACTCATTAGTTACATATTTTTGTTTTCTTAAATTATCATTTTTCTACACTTGTTACATTGTTCTTGTGAATTTTTTAGTTATTGTTTTTTAAGAAGTTGAAAACCTAACTTGTGCTTCCATCAACCGGTCGTAAAATGAGATGAAAAAAGATTTTCAATTCTTACCTCTAGTTAGCCTACCTCCCTCTACTTTAGATAGATAAATAACGAGACATAGTAAATGACTTATTTTACCATCCCTATACTTTCTATACTAAGAAAGCAGTAACATATTAATACTAAAGTATATATTATTATGAACATAATTTAATCAGTTAAATTCCGAGTAGTTTTGTACCACAAGATTTTATTATCTTCTTTTGTCCCTTCTTTTTTAAGTACATTTAACCTTTTCTTTACATATATTAAGAATAAATGTGTTCAACTTTCTCTTTCTTACAAAATAATATAGTATTAATATATTTTAGAAAATAAAAATAAACACCTAATAATTTGAAATAAATTTAAATTTAGAAACACCTTTTCCTTCTTTTTAGATTATAGGAGCTTATAATTAGTTAAAGACAAATACAGTACGGGTATCAATTTATGAATGATAGTTTACACCTCTCTTACGTGGACATATATTTACACAAATATTGTTTTTTTCTTTTTATATATAATTTGAACTAATAAAAAAAAAGTTGAAAAATAATAATTAAATCATACATTTTAAAATAATATGATGATGTATGTTGTTTTTGTGTGTATTGAAATTAGGTATCTAAATATATACAAAAATTACTAGAATAAAGAAGCCTAAGAATGGGTGTAATAAAGGATAAAATCATAGTTCAGATCCCAGTAAGGTGTTTATAACATGGTCACTTTCCGTTAAAGAAATTGAGAAAAACAAAAATAAAAAATGAACTCTGCATTATACTCCATTGTTACGGCGATAAAACGCCAAATAATCGTGTGGCTGGTGTTGTGACTTGTGGTGACGACAAACAAACAGAAGAAATTATATGTGGGAATAGCGAATGGCATTTTTGCATTTCACCATCCCGATTGGGATAAATTCGTCATTTGAATTCGGAACACAGTTATTTTGCTTAAAACCGGTTCTCCACCAAACGGAATTTCCTCACTACAACGCAAATAAATGATGATTCTTTTCATCTCAACCGCATGATTTCCATTTCCACTGCAAAATTATCAATCTCCATCTCCTTACAATTCCAACAACACACCATCCTCCGTTTTAATTCCCCCGTCAGTTATGATGACGTGGCATACCCTCGTTTAACCACACTCGATAATCATAACGGCGCCGTCAAATTTCCCGTTTTGAGATTCCCCCGTCACTATTAACGGAGACTGGACCACACCACCACCACAACCAGTCCCACACATTACCCACACCACTATGAAAAAGCAATTATCCAATCTCAACCGTTGAATCCCTTTCGTCATTATCACAAATTTTCGTCGTCTCCGTACTACACGCGCGCATCAACACTCTCTCTCACACACCACCACACCTACCTTCTCTTTCTCTCTCTTTCTGAAAAATCGCAGAAAGCACTAACACCTGAAAAGTGATTGTGAGGTGTGTGGAATCGCAGTCTCAGAAGCACGTACTTGCTGAGTTAAAATCAATGGAGATGGTTCAGGTAGGTGTCAGGACACGAGCTCAAGCGGCATTAGCCATGGAAGCTTCTAGTTCAGCTGCACGAACTACAAAGAGAAGAAGAAAATTCAACAACAGAAACAAAACGCATAAATTCTCAACCGCTTCGAATTCGTCCGCATTCGTTCACCTCAAAAGTCGAACCAAGACGGCGACGGTTCTACCGAAGCCGGAAACGGAGGAACAGTCATCCGGTGCTACATCCGACGAAGAATTTCCAACGTCGTGTTGTTCAAGCAATGGATCCGTAGGACTCGATGAAGAGAGGATCAAATCGTTAGATCTGGAGGTTAGATGAATTGAATTTGAATATTTATTTCCGCTTTCTGAATTACTTCTACTATTTGAAGAACTCAACTGAACAATTTAATGCGGTTAATTATAGATTTTGTTTAATTAAACCTTCGTTTACTACTACAAATTTAATGTACCGCATTGAACGTTTCTATTTACAGGTGGAGAGCGCGCAAGTTGAAACGTCGACGTGCAATTGCGGTGAAGAAATTGAGAGGTTTTTGAGTGGAGCGGGTTTATTTATTCATCTAATTTTGAAATTTGAATTTTGATCTAAGTTAGTTACAGTTTTCTAATTTCAAATTCTAACAGTTTTCTAATTTCAAATTCTAACAGTTTTCATTCAAGTTTTGCAGTTAGAAAAAAAACATGATGAAATAAATGATGTTTCCAAATTCTAACAGCCACGTTTTTTCAGTTCAAAATTGTAGAAACTCATTCTCTCTCTCGTGAGTGTGTGTATATATCCGTTCGCATTTTCCATTTCATAATTCTGAAACGCAAGTGAATTGGTGAACGCAGGAGAGAGATGAGTCGTTCAAGCGAACTTCAAGGAAATTCTCAAGAATTGGAGTCAATGGAGACTAACTCTCACCGTCCGAAAAATATGCCAACGGAATTGGAGCTTGATGAATTTTTCGCGTCTGCTGAGAAAGACATTCAGAAAAAGTTTCAAGACAAGTAAGTTAAATCAAAACAAATTTCTTCTCTCAAAATGTGCTTCATTTTTTAAAGAACAAAATTAACATATAGTATAGGACGATATATATGACGATTACTCAAAAATTATGTTGTTCGCAGGTATAATTATGATATTGTGAAGGACGTTCCCTTGGAAGGACGCTACGAGTGGGTTCAGTTGAAGCCATGAACGTTAACATTAATATGCATCATCTTGCTTTGATTCATATTCTCAGCACGGAGAAAGAAACTGATTGGTTCGAATTTGCAACTTTGCTGACTTTTTCTTAATTTTTTTAGTTTAGGTATTTGAAATTTGAATTCAATCTATCTATTATGTCAGCTTGAGAGTTAAGACTCTTTTAATTTAGTGTACAGATTTAATATCTGGGATTGGGATGTTGTTTATGGTTAAGAAGAAAAAATTAACTCGTTGGTTCTTTTAATTGATTTTACGGAGTAGAGAGCAAGCTTGTGCAGAATTTCTGTAAGGTCACTCAATGAAGAACAAACGATTTTCCATAACAAACTTCCATATTTTCTCTCTAAGCTCTCCCTTAAAATCCGTGTCCGTTTCTTTATTTTAACTTTGCCGTTAAAAAGGTACAACAAAGTCAGTGATTGTATGATTGCAATACTCTTTTTTTTTTTCGTTATTTCTTTTCTGAGATATTTCACTTTACCGTATACTAAAAAAATTGCAAAAAGTAAAACAAGAACAAAGGAGGAAAATTAACCAACGCATAGTGAAAATGAAGAAGTGAAGAATCTGGGTAGAAAGAGTGGGAGGTTGATGGCTTTGTTTGATTGTTGAGCTTGGGAGGGACACGCTCAATGGCGTGTAAGTTACGGGCACGTGTTTGAGAGGGTGTGGGAAAGTTGATCTTATTACACCCACTCCCATGTGAGAAGAGTCTTCCAATCTTGGAACAAAATCCACTCTACTTTCACAAGTACAACAAAATTGGTACATGGTGAAAAATGGAATATTTGTTATTGTTATTTTCGCATATACTTCTTTCGCTCTTCTTATCCAATTTAATTACTAAATAATCAAACAACGAGAGCGGAAACGAAAGTATTTATTTGGTCGATCTTGATCAAAATTCTAATTCTGGAACAGTACTTCACATTATTTATTCATAAATTCAGCTGTTTTGTTTAATTTAATCACCATAAATTGCATCAAAGATGAGAGGAGAAAAATGTTATATGTACATTTGTGGTCCTGCTAGTGCTAGCTCATTGAAATTGCATATTGGTTTAATTAGGCCATCGTAATTGGTTATGCAATTTTTAATTATTTTTCCATGTAGCGCGGAAGGAACGTGTTTGTCACGTCGTACTAGCTATGTGGCAAATTAAGGCAATGGTTTATTGGAGCAGCACATGGTGTTAGGATTAAGATTCCTTACCGTGTGTGGATTTCATGATGATGTGATTGTGTTGTGGGTTGGGGATGGAGTGAGAGACCACTCAATACTTTTGCAACAAGCAATTTCACTGAGCCACTTCTACTTTCCGTTATGCTATAATCATTGCATTTTTACGAATCAGATGGTATGATTCAGTTGAGATATCAGATCTCCATCGTGGCATCAGGATCTTCATTTTGTGAATTTTTTGGAGAATATTTTCTACCTCCCTTTTTACCACTTGTAAATAAAGTGTACGAATTTAGATATAAATGGTTTCTACCCCTCCCCAAAAGAAGAAAAAAGAAACATATTCAACCCATCTTTAATTAGAAGGCAAAGTTTTAGTGGATACTAATGTACTATAGCATAGATAAAATAAAATAAAATATGAACTTTGGGATGTGTAATATTTTTTTTATTAATCTTTTTGTTAGGTCGCAAACAATTGCCCGTGCGTGGCTTTCAGAACACATTTTTGAATAGTGATACCATTGTCACTAACTAGGAATAGGTAAGACAAGAAAACAAGAAAGGTAATTCAAATTAATGCAAGATAGTTTTATCTTCTAATCATCAAGTAGGGGCCCCCGGATATTCTTTTCTAAATGACACACGTCGCGACAAAGTTGATAATAAAGAATAAACATAATTCAGAGGCAATAGTTATATTGCATATCCACACAAAAACTAAATATAACTCTTATTGTCGTCCCACACAAGTCCGTGTGTTAACCAATAATTAACTATAATAATTTCTAACCTTAATTAGGTAATAATGTAATGAAAACGATCCAATGATCAGTAGCACATTTTCTTTTATAGACTTAACCGCCGCTTATTTATTTCTTTTGTCTAGGCTTCTTTCTTTGTGGTCTAGCTAGCATCTGTATGAATTTAAGATATTGATATCATTAGGGGTAGGATCCTATATAAAGAGACATCGAAGACAATGCCATATGGGTTACATCATGTTGGAGTTTAACAAAATAAAATTGAGAAACAAAAAAATGTATATTGACATAAAACCAAGTCTTCACAAAAATGTCTTACACACAATCACAAAAAAGAAAAATATAGAAGTAATTTTCTTTTTAAATAATTAATAGATAAAAGATAGAACTAATATTTGTGACTGTACCAAAAAAATTATATTTGGTCTTTGGATCATGCAAGAATAATCCATGATATAATTAAGAGAGATTATGTAAAATATTATACATAATAAAATATAGAGTTGCAACCAAAATATTGCTACATGACTCTAATTAGAGATCTCAATTTTTTTTACGGTATATCCTAGTACTTGAAAATACACTAAGTAGGAAAATACGATCCAAAAATGAAAATGTGAATTAAAATGGTAATCAGTTGTTGAAAGAAAGATTGAAGCTACAAAAGCATGTGGGCACTTGAAAGGGAAGTGGGAGCAATAAAAGTTGACACAATGATGGACCATAAAGAAGAAAGAGATGGATGGGGTGGCGAGGGCCCTTCCCTTGTATTCAATTTTAAGGTGATTTGATATTTATCAACTGTTTGATAGTGAAACTTTCTAAAATGATGAAATGGGTGTCAGTGACTAAGGTAAGATAAAAGAATAGGAGATGTCCTAGTATCTGTTTTAGGTTTGGAGCGGTTAGAGAGGGGAAGAAGAAATTAATTAAGGAACCATTGGAGTGGCAGTTGTTGAGTACAATACCACCATTTAGGATTTTAGTTAATTATGAAACCAAAGCTACCTACAAAGGTGGTATCTTAATCAAGGAACTAGCTAATGGGCACAAACTTCAACATTACACATAATAGAATATTTTATTCATTATTTATAAAATTGATATTATTATATTAAATATAATATTTTAAGTTCAAATTTAAATTCGATACGGCACAATTGATTGTGTACGAGGTTCTTTCAATATTTTATCTATATATATATTTTATTTTATTAATGAATATACAATTGATTTATTAAATGACATATGAAAATATGAGAGTAATATGATAAATAGTCTCAAATTCAATTATTATCACTAGTCTACTCTAACAAATTGTAATATTTAATATAGTAACATATATCATTTAAAAAAATATAGAATATTTCATTTGTATATTATAAGTTCATTTGCAAATCATGTGTGTTAAAACAAAAATCATTTTAATATAATTTAAATTAACTTTTTATAATTTTATTATCTAATTAATATTATTATATTATTCTCAAGTCAATACCTTTTATTTGTATTTATTGTAATGTTAATCACAAATGCTTGATAATAATAATTCAAAAAAAGTGCTATATTAATCTCTCGATTATATATATTTTTAATTTGTGTAAAAAATTAATTAATTACTCAATTTATTTCAAAATAATTGCCTTATTTTAAAAAAATCTTAAAAACTGTCAATTTTAATTTTTAATGTAATTTTTATTTAAAGAAAATTAATTATACAATTAATACATTATATATTACTTTTAAATTATTATTATGCATTTTATATTTATAATAATAAAAATACATCGATAATTAGTTACAATAATAGAGTCAATTTTTTTTCATTTATAATTTTTTTAAAATTTATATAAACTGATCAAATATAACAATTAAGTTATTTTGAGACTAAGATAAGTGACAGTACATCCTAAAACGGGGGAATGAGATTAGAATGAAGTCACTAATTTCATCTTGGATCTTGCGCACTGTTCTTTCACTTCTTCACTTTTTTTCATGCTACTTTTGGACCTCCCTAACCACGTGGAATTTTGACTTCTCAAGTGAACATTCTAAATATACCTTCCCATCCACCCTATCAATCTTGGGTAGTATTTATTTATTTTCACATGCTTTGTTTGTTGGGATACAGTGAAAATAAAATGTTTTGGTCAAATTTTTGTCATCTCAATAAATTGGATTCGGGTTCTTTGCGGTTAAACAATTCTACAATCACACATTAAACGTTCAGATATCAGTGATCCTAAAATTAAGTTTGGAGGATATAAATTTTGGATTGGATTTTAAATTAAAACTAAAAGTTAGATCAATATTTTTTTATTATCCTCTTTTAATAAGACAATTAAAGATGTTTGAATGTGTGGTTGTGTAATTTTTTTGACAATATCGAATCCAAATAACAATAAATAATTTTTAGAGAAGGAATACAAAATTGATTTTAAAGATGTAGAAATTGATTTTAACGATTTAAATGTATTTAAATTTAATTAAGTTTGTCTTTAAAATTAATTATTTATTAAAATTATAATTTGAGATTATTGTCTTCATAATAAATTTTTAGTTTTGAATTTATTGTTTTGTGCAATTTTATATGAATGTATTTGAGTTTAGACTATTTCAAATCAATTTTGAATCTTGAACTTAGTTTTATTTAAATCAATTTTATATAGTCAAATTATTGAGAATTGATTTTGCACTTAAAAGTCAAAGACACGGGTACTAAAGTAGACTTTATATATAGATACATCTTTATTTTATATTTTCTAATATTTTTCTTGAATGGGTCTATATGTATATGACATTTTCTAACATATATACATACATGATAGACTCATCTACATGGAATTCGTGCTAGTCCCAACTACTATTTTCTCTGCTATTTGTAAATATGAGAATTACAATGCAATTCTTTCGTCGGGTGCTCTAAGATTATATTTTTTTATTCCTACAATTAGTCAAATTTCACTAACTAACATCTCTAAAAAATTTATTGAATGCTTCACACGAATAAAAACTCTATTAGTTAAAATTTATAAGATGGAATAAATACTTAACTGTAAGGAATTACTGATTAACATACTATATAAATAAAGTATTAATTGTATTTGGTATTTTTCTTTAATCCCATTAGAATTACAATCAAATAGATACTTTAAAGTGTCAAACATATACAAAAAAATTTGTTTCAAATTAATCTTTTTATGTTTAACAACCATCAACAATGTTGGGTGAATTTTGTTTTATTATGTATGTATGTTACAAAAGGCTTACTTTTTTTTGACAAAAAAATGTCTTACTTGATCATTCAAATAATTGAATTACATTTTCAACTCATCAATTTAATATTAAAATAATTATTGCAATGTTTAATTAATAAAAACTAACATGATTTTTTTTTAATTTTAATTTAAGATTGTGATCTTGTTGTCAATGAGAATCTAATTGCAACGTTATTCAATGAAATATTATTGATAATATATCATTCAACAATCATCTTCACAAATTTATAATAAAAAATAGACAATAAGAGTAGATGTTATTTTAGCAGAACCTCAGTAAAATCGGTTAAAAGGTAAATTCATAATATTTTACATTAAAAATGTGACTCATACTTTTTTTATTGTCTACAACTATAAACTCACATACAACTTTAAAAAAGGTCATAAGTTCAAATTCGAGATAAAACGAATAACTCCAATAAAATATGAGATATTTTATAACTTATTTATGACATATGTATAAACTAATTTTTTTTTATATTCGAGATATTTTAAAATATATCCTACTGAAATTACATAAAATCTAAAATAAAGAAATATCAAATATAACAAAATATTATTATATAAAAAGAATATAACTAAATATTTTAAAAGGAGATGAATTCTTTTTTCTTGAGAGAAAGTCTACACTTTTTGTTTTGCACCATTTGTTCTAAGGCCTTGTACTCTTGTGGTCCACTAAAACAAGGGCTACATTGCGGTTGTGTTTCTGGCCCCAACTCCGTAAAGGGATATTACGCTGACTGTATTCCCAAAAACTCTCTTGAAATTTTTTTTGAAAAAGAAGAAAGAAGAAAAAAAGTGTCATAATAAACTTTAGTGATTGCTTATCTAACTCACTAATTTTACTCATCAATGAAGAAAATACTATCAGAATTATGTTTTCAATAATTTTTTTATTCAATTTTTTTACTGGTGAAAGAATTCTCATCAATTTTTTTACCGTATTCTTTTAAAAGTATATATAAAAAAATTCTCATTTAAAAGTAAACATTTAAAGTTAAAATTTTGTATTTTTATTCAAAAGTACTCATTGATAAAATAAATTTATGTAATATTTTTTTGGGATATATTTGAAGTGTATGGAGGACTGTAGAGATGAAAAAAGAAGCTCCATAAATAAATTATTATGTTACACTTTTTTTTTTAATGTTGAAAAATATGATAAATTTCATTATAATTATCAACATTTTAATTTTTAAATAAATATTAACATTTTTATGGATTCACCTTTCTCGTGTGAGCAAGAATTACTCCTAGAATAAACTAATTCTCACTTATTTGGATTTTAAAGTACCATATTAGATATAATAAAGACAACTTAAATGTTTCAAAAAATAAACATGGACAAATTAACTAGCACAATCAAACACACAAATATAAACATTGAAGTTTTAAGATTGGAGAAAATATCATTTTTATTGTTTAATGTCAATCGGATAATAACATTATGTATATTTTTTTTATCATATGTAAACTTTTTTCAAAGAGATCACTACTCCACTACACTTACACTCTCTTAATGGCAACAAAAGAGTAACACCAAAATATTTTAGAATAAATATACTTCTCTAAAAACCACATGCTCCATTACACTCATAGTCTCTAAAGAAAATATTGAAATTTTATCTAACAAAATTTTAAGACGGGAGTATAACACAAAACAATTAAGTCAAATGTAACTTTAACCTGTATATGACTGATACATCTTATAACAAACTACTATATCTCATATATATAGTTTTGATTTTCCTCTTTCTTTACAATACTAGACAAAGTTTTTTTTTATAAACAAATGTTAATAGTTAGTTTAATTAGCATTTTTACACCTTCACTAGGATTTGAACTGACTTCTTCACTCTTCAATTCTTAGCTTAAACTTGTTGAGTTACTCAATCACTCAAGTGTAAGTGACTAGTCCTACATTGACTTTAATCAGATAAATATATAAGTATATAAAAGGTGTGGTGCATATATTCAATGTTTTAAGGTTTTCGATAAATATATAATATAAAAGTCTCTTGCAGTCTTAAAACATTTGACATATTATTAGTCTCATAAATCCGAACTCCCCTAACAACAGGGCATTATGGATTCAAAATCTTATTCCTAATAATAAAAATAATTACATCAACAAAAAGAGAAAGATAATCAAAGTTTTTGATTAATCTCATTCAATTGTAGATCATTTCTTTAACTTGTACAAATTCAATTCGACTATAAATAATTTTTAAATGACCAGAATAATTATACGTTTATAAGCCGTTTATAGAGGCAAAATAATGCTTTGGCTAGGGGGCCTGACCACCATTGTAAATTTATCAAAATACTAAAATAATCCTTATGTTTCGGTCAAAAACTAATATACTTACTAGTATATTAATATGTACTAGATCAATTGACAACGTCCAAAAAAAATAATAATAAAGATTCATAATCTTTAATTACGGGATAACAAGATATTAACAAGTCATTTGTACCTAGTACTAAAAACATGTTCACTTTGGTGGTGAGCACTATTAGCGTATTCCACAAAATATAACTCTAAATATTTAAAAAGTTTAATTATCCCGTAAATCCTTAAATTGTTTGAATTTTTTAAAATAAATATTTAAACTAATTATTATTTTTAAATAATTAAGTCTCTGAATTAATAAATTATCTGGAATTATATTTTCTATAATCCCTCTTGATGTTTAGTTTCTAAAACAGTTGCATAAAATTATGTAACACCTTCAAAATCATGGTACTTGATCGTTATTTAGAAAATTCCGCCGTAAAATCAGTCATCAATTTAAAAGTGTTAAAAGTAGAAGATTTTTATTTTTTCATATTCAAGAAAGAACACAATTTTTTTTACAAGAGAAGAACACTATTATGTATCACGGAAAATGAATAAAAAGATAATATTGAACACCAACAACACAACACTCCATAGCATTTAACAGTATGCATTTTCAATTTCATTCAAGAAAAAGATGAGTGAAAAGGCTAAGAATAAATGAGATTTTTCTTTTGGCATAAAAAAGTTGTCAAATACATAAATACTAGAAGCAAATAATTTGTACAGCAAAATACCCAGATCCTAATTCCTAAGGGATCTAAGAGAAATTACAAGAATCCAAATTGACAAGCAAAATCCTAACACAAATCCAATCATGAAAAAGTTAAAATAAAGAGAAAATGACCTTCCTTTTTCTCCACCTTGTCGACAAGACAAGGAAAAACAAAAAGAAAGAGAAAAAAATTTGGTCCATTCCTCTACAAATTCAACACTTCCTTCAGCCATTAATTAACTTATATGCCAAATTCCAAATCTCAATAACTTGAGCTTCCTTCATTCACCAGCTCCTGTATTACACACACAAAAAAACACATCAAACTAAATAATCAGCAAAATAACCTAGTAATCTATCAACAAAAAAAAATTATTTAAAAAAAGAAAAATCAAAACAAACTTTTATTAAAAAAACAAAAAGAAAATTACCAAAACAAAGTTCAAAAGAAAATAAAATAAAGATTTAATGTTAAGTTGATCCAAGCGCAACTTAACTTAAATTCTTTAAACAAGATCTTGGTTTTAAGACTTAGAGATGAAAAAATGTGGTTGGTACAAAATCCCCACAAAAAATAATATTTTCAATAAAAATTGATATGTTTTTTTTAATAGAAGATTGATGGACAAAGTTGATAAATATTTCAACCTAATAAGATAGTTATAATTATAAAAAAGAATAAAAATAAAAAAATTAGAAGAATAGAAAGTGATTTATAACCTGAGAAGTGAAATTAAATGGAGGTCCATCATTAGGCCTTGTAATTTGAGAAGCTTCAGTCTTGTCAACCTTCTTTGACCCAATGTGACTTTTTCTTAGACCCAATAGTCCCTTCCACCTACCCTTAGGAGGCCTTAAAGAAAAAGTATCATATTCATCATCATTATTAAGCAACTCTTCCTTAAGAGTAGTGGTAACCCTTTGCATCTTATTGTTACAATTATCCTTGTAAGGCAACAATCTTCCTTTTGAGAAAAGTTCATCAGCACTCATCATAGAGTAATTTGTGACAGAAAATTCAAAATCTGAAGAAACAGGTGTGTTTGTTTCTGATCTAATGCTTCTTTCTTGCTTCATGGCTTGTTGGATATCAACAAAATCATTTGAGAAGGAGATTCTTGGACTCATTGGAGCACAATGATGATTATTGTTGTTGTTATTATTATGATGATGACCCTTTTGTTTGGTGGAGTTGTACATCATGTCTAAACTTGCCATGAGATTTCAGAACAACATCTAATGTAAATTTAAAATACAAAACAAAACGGATATGTGAGAAATGGAAACAATAAATTCTAATTGGGACCCCCCCTTCCTTCTCACTGTTTATAACCCCACTTACCACCATATGTTTGTATTTATATATGTCACACAAGGATCTTCTCCTATCACCATAAAATAAGGGATCTTCCTTTTATTTTTCTATCTCATCTCATATTTATATATAATCATTTTTTTACTTGCAAAATTTCATCTAAAATAATTCACACTTTTTCTTTTTGACAATTTTCTTATTTTTAAGTTGATAATAGTTATATTTTTTTTTATAAAGATATTAGTTATATTTTCTTAATTGTATGTATCACTTTCTATTTAATATTTTTTATTTTATATTTATATGAAATAAAATATAAGTAAAATTTGAATGATTTAATTTATATATATATAGTTAATGGAAAAAGTTTTTACATGGTCAATTAACTATTGTCAATATGATAGTGTAAAAAGTTTATATACTCCTATTTCAAAAATTGAAGTATTTAATTTAAAATTTAAAATTAAATATATCAATTTTATAAATAATAATTTTGTTATAAATTATTTATGAGGAATACTTGATAAAATATAATTTAATAGAAATAAAATTTTTATTTAAACATTTGTTATAATACGTGTAAAATGGGCAAATAAATTAGTTATTATAAAAAGAAAGAAAAATTAAATATTTTAAGAAATTTTGATTTGTGCAAAAGAGAAGAAAAACGAAAACTAATTAAGATTATAGGGTAGATTACTTTAACACCCACCTACCCTTAATTTCTTTAAAATTCAAAATTAACTTTTTAACCTACTATTTATAACAAAATAAATTATCATTCTTACATTTATTTAAAGAAATGATTCTTATTATTTAACATCACTCTTATTTTAGTATACATTAAATTAGTGTATAATTCGAATGATAGACAATTACCGCCTGTACTTTTTCATTAAAGATTTTATAAATTCAGAATCAAAACTTCAGGTTTAATAGTCACTCTGATAACTGTTTTAATGTAAAGTTATTGAAGAGGATCTACATACTCACATGAATGTAACATGTAATTACAAGTTAAATTTTGACGTATGTACTCTAAATTTTGGAGTACCTGTTTTGACATAAAAAAATATACTATTACACAATATTATTATTTTATGATTAAGTATATGGTACAGATATTTTGACAGCAAAGTATATGCTATAATTTAGATTCATGGGATGCGGTGATATGATGTTTTGTCATGATATGTTAACTTAGCATTGAATGACGGTCAATCTTCAACTTATGTATGTACTGTTTCTCCAGTTATACTTCACACAACTGTGTCTTTGTGAAGGAAACTGCCAAGAAATTCTCTATTAATTTTTTTATTTATGTTTCTTTTCTTACCCTTTACCCCATCCAATTTCATGGCTAAGTAGTTTAGTCACTGATGCAAATTCAAAGCTCTGCTTTTTAGGCCATTCCCTTCTTTTTCAATGTTTTGGGAAGATTCGAAGAACTTGCACTTTTAATGTCTTCACATTCTCAACATTCAATTAATTCAGTTTATAAGAAATTGATTATAAGTATTAGTACTCTTTGAACATTGATGTATATCTTGATCTTTATGAATTTGTATAATTTCATTTATCTAAACTTTTAACATAATAAAAAAATGCTTTATATATATTTTTTTTTTTAATTTAATGTTACAATGTGAAAGGGAGATTTGTCGGTCAACATTTTCAGGATTAAAATAATGAAAATGAGTAGTAGTAAAATAGATTACATTAATATTAATATTAATATTAAAGTTGAATATGAAAGAAAGGTGTTATCTGGCAGAGAAAGCAAGAGCAGTAAAATTGAAGAGTAAAGTGAGAGAGTTATATTACAGTTAACAGAGAGGACCGGCATGCATGCATTAAACAGAACAGAACAATTAATTGACCAAACTTTGACTCCAAAATCACTAACAAACAGCGCAATGGGAATGAGCTGGCGACACTGATGGATCAAAATTAATCACATTTGTATTTGCATCTAAACTGTTTTGTGTACTATTACTCATAGGAATCACATGCCATCTAAACTTTTGTCCTTTCTCAAATACTCTATTCATATTTGCAATCATTATAAAAATTAATATATATGATTTAAAATATGAATCAATATATATATATTTATATATTTGAGATTAAGTGTAAATATAACTCAATGTGAAAATTTTGTTTTCTGAACGTATGGTAAGTGGATAGATAATTTTAAAATTTTATAAACCAAATTCATTATCTAATATAACAATCTAACATAAATACTTGTGGTAGCTAGCTAGATACTAAATAGCTTTTGTAACCAAATTTCTGTTTCGCCAATCATAGGGAGAAACACAAATGCAGCCTCCAAAATTCAACAAAAATAATCATATATACTCAAGCAATTTTTAACTAATAAATATTATTTATTCATTTTTTTCTTCTAAATGTCCTAGAAAGAGGTCAAAGTCTTGAACACTTGGATCAGTGTTTAGAAGTAAAATCACTGAGGACCAAGTATTAGAAAAGTCTTGTTCAATGCAGGAAAGGACACAAAGGGTACAATCAAATTTTTATTTGAAAAAGAAAAAAAACTTTGAGCTAGCAAAGGAGTTGGTTGTCACTCACGTGGTTCAACATTTTTGAAGTAGTTGGCCTAATGGGGTAATTACACGTGGCTGATTCTCACTGTTATAACATGGACCAGTCAAACAAAATTGATGGAGAGTAAAAAAAAGTGTTTGTATATTTGGCATGATCTCGGTTCTGGTCTCCCATCTTGTTATCAACAGCTTGCATCTTATTGGCTGTCATAATATCTAAACCTAAGTTAATTTTATTATTTTATATGCTCATTTCCCAATGATAGATCAGAAGAAAAGAAGGACCTAGTTGATTCTCTCATCTTTATCCTTTCAGTGCTAATGCGATTCAGCTACACTTTTTGTTTGTTCATCCCTATTTTTTAATTACCTTCAAATAAAGTATATTAACTATGTAACATACAAATTTATACAAATGAGAAATGTTAACAATTGTCATCTTTTAAAGATATTTATTAAATAATTTAAAAAATGTAACGGTTTAGAGTTTGTATAATCATCATTTTTAAAAAGTAATCTTTTACTTTTTCAATTGTTTAACAAAAATATTATTTATTAGCATGAGTCTACCTAATTATTTATTTTGGTGTTATTGAAAAAAAAACGAGAATGAAATTAGCAAAAATATTGATTTTGTATCTCTATTTTCTAAAGCTATATATTATACTATATATAAATTATTTTATATTTATAATTAAAATTGATTCATTCGAAAAATAATATAAGTCAACATAAAAACAACTTCTAAAATAAAGATAAAAAAAAACAAATTCTAAAATAAAGATTAAAAAAAAAAAAAAAAATTCTAAAATAAGAAGAAAAAAAAAACAAGTTATAGAATTAGAGCGTTGCCAGATTAATTAGACTCATGAATGAAAATAAACAAGATTATTGTTTGAAATTTAATATGCACAATTGAAATTTGTAACTATGCAGAAGGGTTGGGGGGTAAGAATGTAAATTAACAAATATCTGAATAGTAACGGTTCTTCTACGAGAGATGGGCCTACATTTTAAAGAAACACCCTCCAAAAGTCCTAATGCTGTGAAGGGCCTTTATTATTGTGACTTTTTGAGTCTTGTCCTTAGTGCCAATGTCACACTTCAAGTCCTTCTTTTCAAATGTATTTGAAAAGTTAGATATCTGAAATTTCATTTTTAATACATGTGATATAATCAAATATTTATATTATTTTGAAATTGAGAGAGTAATAAATAACTCTGCTAGCTAGGTGGGATTCACTTTGCTTCAAATTCACTACACGATGACTCTTGAAGTTGTGTCCCTTCATTGAGATCAAAGTGCATCTTAGGGATCTCAAGATCACACGAACATTATTAAATTAAATTAGTAACAAACTTATACCCTCCCCAAAATTCCTTCTATATAATCAATCAATCAATTAATAAATAAATATACTAACAATATTGCTATTAATTAAGTCTTTGGTCCGAATGCTTCCACATGGGAATAAATAAACAAGTAAACTTCTATGCGCTTTTCCTAACTCTGTTAATGCAATTAAAAATTATATGACAATTTTGAAGATAGTTGTTAAACTTTCAATAATGTAAATAATTGTTTGGTACTCTTGTTGACCACTTAACCTTACATTGGGACAATCATTTGATTGAACTCAAGAATTTTTTATGTTCAAGTTAGTTTCTGTGAAATTGCAGCAATAGCCTCTCATGCAAAACCAAACACATGTTTAATGGTCAAATGATAATCATCTTAACAAGAAATTCTTTTACATCTTTATTAATGAGTAAAATTAAGACAAATTTTAAAAAATAAAAATTTTCACATAACAAATGAGCCATAAATGTCTCCACAAGGAAAATAGAACATAGAATTTTAACACTGAATATATTTGTATCAAAGCATGAATTTAACCAAACTATCTATACAACACTCATAAAAGACAAACTAAAAGCTAGATATTTATTTAACAAAAACATACTTGAGAAACACTGAACAAGATTAATTATTCCCCTCTATAACGAAAATTATTATCATTTAGACAAGTTTGTTTCCACTCATCATCATCCTTGTAAACTCATTCAAGTTTATAAAACCATCTCCATCACCATCAACACCTTTCACCATTTTTTTACAAGCACTAAGGCTGCAACTCTCTCCAAGCTTCTTAAGAATTTGAGACAATTCCTCAGCACTAATTTTCCCATCACCATTTATATCAAAAACTTGAAAAGCACTCTTAATCTCATCTTCTTTTATCTTCCCTTCACCATTGAACATTTCCATAAACTCTTTAAAGTCTATGAAGCCATCTTTGTCAGAATCCATGGCTTTAAATGCCTTCATTGCCTCCGCGTCACCGATACCTTTATCCAAAGCTTTTGCAGCTGCTTTGTACTCTTCAAGACTAATCTTGCCATCTTTGTTCGTGTCGAATTTCTCGAACACCCATTTTATTTCTTCTTTCTGTGGTTGGAAACTCATTTCTGAACTTGTTGTTTGTTTTGACTTGAAGCTGTTCTTTTGAGATACATTTTTTGTTGGAGAAGTTGCCTTGCCTGAAAAGCTACCATGAAACTTCATGAAACTCAAATTGGACATGGTGTTTTTTTAGGACTTTTGATACAAAAATATTTAGAAGATGTTAATTTGGCTATATTATGATTAATGAATGCTATACTAAATTATGGTTTGTCCATTTATATAGAGAAAAGGCTTGTACTTTTGCTTAGAAAAAGTAGTAGAATCTGAATAAAGACTTGTTCTCATGCCAAGTGCATATGATTTTTAAACTAAAAGTTGTGAATCACTGAGGGAAAAACCATTTCTTTTTTGTATGGACGATTCCTTTTGAACTCTTTGTAAAACCGTGTACTCATCACCATGACCCACTTCCTGAGTTGAATCCTATTCTCGTGTCACTGGTTATTAATTTGTTGTGTACGAACATCAAGAACAACATTCTTAGTTGATGTTAGACTAACCACTCATTCTTGAATTTTTGTGGCATCAATTTAAATCAATCTAAAGCTACATTATATTCTATGAAATGAATGAATGTATGTTGACATTTTTATGTTCATGAACAAAACTTCCTATTCTATACATATAGAACAACTTTTGATGTCTCGTTCTTCATAAAACTCTATACACCCCCTGCAAGATAGAATGTGAAACCAGTAGATGCAAATCACCCTCTTTTGCTACAACAATATCTTTATTAATGACTGAGCATACATCTGAATCCTAATACCTTCCCCTTTGAACTTTGAATTGGTGGTGCCAGATAGTTTGAGACATCGATAAACAAACACAACTTTATCTTTACCTCTTCATTTTTTCTTTATTTATGAATTTTGACAAACTTTGACTTTAATACCATTGATAAGATTTGTGTTTCATTTACAAAAATATATGATATATTATATGTTCAAAAATATATTGTATTTTCAAAGAGAAGTGTGGTGCAAACTCTATAAAATCCTAAAAATTTAAATGTATGTTACAATATGAAATTGTAATAGGCTAGTTTGTTCTTTAACTAAAAAGTAGTCAAGTATAGTTGGAAGAAATTTTTCCTAACTTCGTCCTTCTAGTTCTTGAGAATGTGATCCATGATATTTGTTGTTAATAAATAAGGTATTTTTAAAAATGCAAACAAATTAACCACGTAATTATAATTGTAATAAATAAACCCATAAAAACAGGTAGAATCCTTGAAATGTTTATGTAAAAAGTAAAACGCAACAGAGTTTCTTGTTAATAAAAAATCAAAATAAATAACCACTATATTATTACATATATGGTCATAACACAAATTATAGAGGTTAAAAACATTGAAATTGAAAATGGTAAAATATATATAAATCTATGAAGACCGAAAAGCCCTTCCAATGGAATCAACAATCCTCCACTGTGATTCAAGTATCAAACGCATCCGTTTATTCTCCATCTCCAACCTAAACCTTTCTGTTTCCTTCATCATCTCCATCTTCATATTTTCCAATCCAATAATTCTCTCCGCAAAATCTCTTAACTCCGCCGTCAACCCCTTCGCCGTCACTCTTTCATCATCATCATCATCACGTTCTCTTCTTGTTGTTACTTCTGGTTTCTGATTTAGAATATTATTAATACTCCTTGACCTAAAACTACGCTTTCCCCTATCACAATTGATATCGTCGTCTAATTCTTCATCTTCGATGTTGTGGTTGTGAGGAATTGGACGGACGGAGATAGGGAGAGGACCGCGTTCAAGATCGTCCATCAAACGGAAGTACTGCCAAGAGCGGGAAGATGCGGCGGAGGAAGTGGCGGAGAGACGGTGTTTTTCGGATCGGTGACGCTGGCGGAGTTTTTCCATTTTGTGACGACATTGGAGGGCGGATTTGGAAGGGTGGTTGTAGTCGTAGCCGCAACGAGCGGCGACGACAACGGCGACTTCTTCCCATTGACTGCCGCGGAGTGGGCCCCGTTTGAGAGAGTACCATTTTTCTTGATAGGCTGTGATGAGATTAATTGTTTCTTGGTGGGTCCAAGGGATGGGTTGGGGTTTCTTTGTGAGTGAGAGGACGATGGGTTTTGGTGGGGAGGAGGAGGAGGAAGCCATTAAATTTGATATGATGAATGTTGGAGAAGCTAGGTTATGTGTTTGTTCCTTTTTGTGGAGTATTATTAATTATTATTGGTGTGGTAGTAAAGTGTTTTAATTAATGTGAGTGGGAGATGGAAAGGGGAAGTGGGTTTAGGGGTTTGGTTCACTTTGATGGGTGGCGGTGGTTGGTTGGTTGGTTGATTGAGTGGGTGCTTATGCTGGAAAGTAACTAGACACCATAGTATACCATACCAGTTTTGGATTATCATCGCAATCCTAAACTAACCATAACTCCTTGTCTTTTACCTAATATTATTTTTAATTATTTCTTTTTAATTTTTATCTAAATATCAAAATTTTAATTTAATTCAATACTTTATATGATAATTGTTTTTGTTTTAAAAGAGACTATTTGAATAACGTTCAAACCAATAATGTTAATATGATATTTGTTAGTTGTACCAGAATTTAAAGATCATCAAATCTTTTATGAGACAAATAAGATATAAATGAAGTTGGTATATTTTTATATTGCAAACTAAATACATACATTTTTGGTAATTCATTTGTATTTTATTTATCTTTTATACAAAAATTGGAGATAATATTTTTTTAATAAACAATAAAATAGCTTTTACTCGTCTTAATTATTTGGTTCTTAAATCAAATACAACATACTTTTGAATTCGATGATCAAGAATTGCTTTGGTTTTTTTTGTTTGATGTAAAAATAAATTTCATTCATATTAAAATAAAAATAGTACAATTAGATATAATAATTAAAAAAACAAAAACATGCTATAAATTATCACACCAAAATCATAATTTTAACAATCATATAATGTCTTTCACTGTTCATTGATAAAAAAAAATATGCAAGATCCACAATTTTAAATATCATTCATCTTCAGAAAAAATATTTACTCGTGTTCACTCATATTGACTATAAGTAAACTATGACATGATCAATTTAATCATGTGTTGACAAATCATTTGTACGGCTTTAGAGTGTTGAATTTGGTTGTAGCTTCTATAAATTCATCACTCAATATATGATATCGACAAAACAAATCATTTGTCTTTGTGAAAACTACACCAAAACGTGAAAGCAAAAAACATCATACAATGATGACGAACAAACCAATGTCCCGTTGAGCGAAAAAATCATAAATAAAATATGAAGAAAAGAAAACTAAATCTATGTGAAAAAACTACATATTTAAATAAAAAGATATAATAAAATAACTTAGAGATGTAATTTCAAAACAAAAATGCCATAAATCACTCATCTAATTGAATTACTCTAGTTAAATGAGTTTGATATATAAGTAAAATATGACCAATAACTATATTAAACTTTCAACTAGAATTCAAATTCGAATTTTGTTGAATAATTTATTTTTAATTAAAGTTCATTAATTACTTAATTTCAATTATTTTTTAAAAAAGATTTGGTCACTTAATTAAAGAGATTAAAGGGGATGGAATGTATTGTCAAATTCTGTAATAAATATAATATATCACTTATTTCATATTTTCAAAAGACAAAAACTCTTTTAGAATATAATTAAATACTTATAGAATAAATGTTTTTCATAAAAAAAATTGTGTATAAATTCTTTCTTTTAAAAAAAATAAAATAAGTTAGTCTATTTTTATATAAATTTTACATCATTTTCACAAACAATCATGTAAAACTTATGCAAATTAGCTATAAATAACTTATCAAACATGTTATATATATTATCATCACTTCATGTCCATGAACATCCCAAAATTAAATCACATTGCCACGTTGATTAAAAATGCCGAAAAACATCATGTCGTTTAAAACATTCATGCGACAAGGGTTAGATTTGCTTTTCCATTCGATCACTCAATCAAAAACAAGCACCACGGACTAGTTTTTCGGAACGAGAAATAGTTTCCGAGAAATAGTTAGAAAACTGAATTTAAAAGAAAACATTAGTAGAGTTAACTTAAACTGATTAAAAAAAAAAGTTAACTTAAATTGTTTACCAAAATATTGATAAATTTTTTTGTTTAAAGATAAAAGCCAATTGGCAAAAAACATCTTGCTTAAAATATAGTACTGTGCATCTTTTTTCTGTATAATATTCAAATTAAACTTTTTTATCCATCTTATTTGTCTCTGCACAATGTTAATGACATTTTTAATCCAGGTAGCAATTTTATCTATATTTTGAGTATGTTTAAATCCACTTATTTGAATTTATCTACTAATATAAATACTTATGATTGTGAAATTGTTCAAATTAGTAGAATCAATGGCACACAAATTGATCTAATGAACGCCTCTAAAATGCTGCACCTCTAAAATGTTGCACCGGTGGAAATATGATTCACATCAAACAACTCTGTCAAAATAATTTGAAAACTTGCATTTAACTCAACTACAGTTTGAAGGGTAAAATAAATCATTCTAGACATTGATTTGAAAATTGATAGTCAAAATTATATAGTTTCATAATTTATCATACATCTGCGTGTATATCATTGATTCTGCCCCCTACAATGTTCAACAATATTTAACTTACATTTCCAAAATGAATTGTACTAAAATAATCGCCAATCCATTTCATAAACGTCCACATAAGAAACCAATCTTTGCATAAATGTCCAAATAAGAAAAACTGTGATAATTAAAGAAAAAAACACAGATGTTAAAGAAAAAAGAACCTTATCAGTATCTTTTGTGTAGAATGGACTAGTTACATACACAGCATTCAAAGTAGTGAGAGATCTTCAAGTCTTCAACCATTCAATATAGCAGGCAATCAAATTCTTTGTATTCTTTCAGTAAGGAGAAGGGTTTAACATCATAAAATGTCAAGAATCTGCAATATGTTTAACATATATATCTATAAGACCAATTAAAGAACCATACAAAAAGGTTGACACTAACTGAAAAGTAGCACCCAAATAACAATAACCAAAGCCTTGTTTCCCACCCGATGAAGTCGGTACTTAGTTATAAGTATCAAAAAACGCTATAAAGTTTTGTCACGGGTCATATCATTATTTCTAACTTGATAGTTTGCTCTATAGTTTTATTTGGTCTACCACTTCGTGTAACTATTTGATTATCCTTAATCTACTCTCCTTACCAGTGCTTCAACATGTCTTCTTCATATGCCCAAATCAACTTTGATAAGACTCTACCGTGACTTCATTTATAATCTTATTTTTGTCTAATATACAGTTTCATCTCTACAACACTATTGCCAAGTATTTAGCCTATACAAGATTTGGAAGGTTTTATAACTATGCAATTAAATCCTTTAAAAAAAACAAATTACACGATAAAATGTTGCTTTATGTTTGATTGACAATTTTTCTATGACAAATTACACCCAAAGAAAATCTTCATTTTATATCCATCCTACTTGAATTGTACGGTTAATATCTCCCTAACTCCATTTACCTCCCTGACATTTTTTATCATGGATCTAAGATACTTAAACATGCCACGTCTGGTATTAATATTTTCAAATATTCACTTTCAAGCCATGAATAGTTCATCTTTTGCTAAATATTTCATATACTTTGTTTTAAAACTACTTAAAAGAAAGTTTTACCTATCTCCAAATTTATAAATTTTCATTTATTTCTTCTCTCACTCTAACTAAAACTATATTATCTGCTTATAAAATTGATTGATAATTTTAGATGCAAAAAAGTGGACTGATATATTAATAAAATGCAAAACCAAGAGACTTGTCTGATAATATGCAAGACCTGTTAAAATGATTAATTCAAACTGATTAATAGATATTTAAGGAGGGTAGAAGTTGGTTTAAATAGTTAGTTTGTTTGTTAACAATGTACTGTAGCAAACTATTTGATAAATAGCAAAAGTTGGGCACATTGCTTAAGCAGCAAGTAACAGTAATAAACTTGATTCAATTCATTCTATTCCTTCCAACTCCAATTCCTATCAATTTCTAAGATTGTTCTAACAATTGGCATCAAGAGCTTGGGTTCTAATCTAGGGAAACACGAGTGAAAAGTAAGGGGATTTCAAATTGGGAAACACAAGTGTGAGTGAAAGAAATCATGAATGGAGGGGGTTTTCCATCTAATTTGCCAATCCTTGATGGGAAAAATTGGGAGAGATGGTCTGCATCTATGAGATCATTACTGGGAGCTCAAAAAGAGTTTGAGATTGTCCAAGAAGGCTATGAACAACTAGGTCCCAATCCAACAGAAAGGCAACAAGCAGCATTCAAATATTCCAAGAAAAAAGATTGCAAGGCATTGTTTTACATCCAGGAGAGTGTGGATTCAAACAACTTTGATAGGATTTCAAAGGCATCTACATCAAAGGAGGCATGGGATATCTTGGTGAAGTATTACACGGGTGGTGAAAAAGTCAAGAAAGTGAAGCTTCAAATGCTAAGAAGGAAAGATGAATTGTTGCAGATGGAAGAAGATGAAACCGTGGCTGATTATTTCAATCATGTGCAGGCCATTACCAATCAAATGAAAACTAATGGTGAATTGATAACTGAAGTGTTAGTTATTGAAAAAATTCTAAGGACCTTAACACAAAGGTATGATCATATTGTCGTGGCTATTGAAGAGTCAAAAGACCTTGAGATGATGAAAGTGGAGGATTTGCAAGACTCCCTAGAAGCTCATGAACTGAGAGTAAGAGAAAGGTGTGCAGCAAATTCAGCAACTCAAGTGCAGGCACTGCAGGCTCAAGTTAACAAGAAATTCAATCAAGGAGGAGTGAAATACAAGAAAGGAAAGGGAAAATCTAAGTGGTACAAGAAGCATGACTCAAATGAAGGGCCTGGAAATTCAAGAAACCAGAACAGCAGTGATAATCACAGCAAGAAACCAAATGATAAGAAGAAGTTTAACAACAAGAGGATTCAATGTTATAATTGTCAAAAATGGGGGCATTTTGCAGATGAATTAGGGGGCATGTTAAAATGATTAATTCAAACTGATTAATAGGTAGTTAAGGAGGTTAGAAGTTGGCTTAAATAGTTAGTTAGTTTGTTAACAATGTACTGTAGCAAACTGTTTGATAAATAGCAAAAGCTGGGCACATTGCTTAAGCAGCAAGTAACAGTAATAAACTTGATTCAATCCATTCTATTCCTTCCAATTCCAATTCCTATAAATTCCTAAGATTGTTCTAACAAGACCAACTCTCTTGGTCTGAAAAGATACTTGATTTCTTGTGCATCCCAACAAAATTCAATCAATTCAAAAAGGGATAAACGTCATGTTATCCTGATATAGTTAAGTAAATTTGATAAGAGTTTGCAAGAAAACTTACTTGCATTGGCATCTCTTGCATGACAATACCGGTGCTTTCTTCGATACTTTTTAGAGTTTCTACTTCTCCACCAACAACCATATTGATAACAATTCCATCTGCACATTAGTCAGGAATCTAATCAATGATGCAAAAATCCAAACTATCACTTAACAAACCATAGAACAAGGCAGCAAAAAAGGACCAGCTGTTAAACAAGCCGCCAAGCGCCTTCCATATGTTTCCTATACGAAAAACAAAAAATGAAAATTATGAGAAAAATGGGAAATGAATCATTAGGGTGGGAGAAAGATACAATAAGGAAACACAAACGCCGCTTTCACAACACATAAATCACTAGGCCAGCATTCTACTTCAGTTCTGAGAGAAAAATGCAGCTAGATTTAAAGATGGATAATTCTTGAGAACCAAAAATCTAACTGAAGAAACAAATTTCAATAGTTCTATTCTCACTAGCAAGTGGTGGCTGCAGACAAAAGAAACTTTATACAGCAAGAACCTTAGAATGGTTTAATGGTCTACTTGATTTACATGAATTTATCCAATAAATAAAAAACTATCATAAAAAAAACCAACTTGTACAATCTCAGGAACAAAAGAAACACCAGAAAATCATCCGGCAAGCTGTTTTTGCTGTTTTATATAGTTGATCAATCGACAAAAGATCTTCGGTGCAAGCAACATGATATAGCCAAGTGACACTGACACCACAATAAGTAATAATATGGTGAAGATTGAGAAACGCAAAAGTAATTGTGAAAAGCCACAATGTAATACAAATGGACTCTTGGAAACATATGAACGCAGAAAGTCTTGTTGTAAATGTGAATTACGGAAGATAAAAAAGGAAAAGTGCACTACCTTTTTCGCCGGTAACTCGTAATTAATGAGAAGATGAGCATTCATGGGAGGCTCCCCAGAAGTAAGAAGAGGAAGGCAAGCATCTGTGACAATAATCATATGAGATCTATCATCTTTTCCAACATCATCCCCATTCCCTGCTGCAGAATGATTTATCTGATTCCATCCCGTTGCCACCTGACGAAATTTCTCTAAAACAAAAGCACGTTCGTCTTCAACAAGGTCACTGTACTGACGACGCGTGGAAAAGAAAACAAAGTTGAATGAATAACAAGTTAGCAAGGAAGAACACAGAAACATAACCCAAAACACCGTTGACATTTATCCATCCGTGTTTGGACAAACAGTTTAATTAAGTGCTTATGCTATAGGCACTTACATACAAGTGTTCATGTATAAGTTATTACTATAACAAAACATACAATAAAGATATAAGTTTTTTTCATGAACTATAAATTATTTCTATAAGCTATGAGATGTCGTAAACAAGTTAATTAAAGTAAAAATTGGAATAAAAAAGAGAATGAAAGTAGAAAAGGGATTAAAGAATGAATAGTACGAACCAAAGCATTGTAGGAAATGAAAGGGAGAGGGGAAAGAGAGGAGCAGAGAGAGTCAAGGTCGTCGCGAGTGCTGCAACAGACGACAATCGGCAAAGAAGGACGACGACCAACCAAATCAAGAAGATCAAGCAACGTTTGCTGAAAGCAAGCAAAGAAATTATCATAATCAAATTGAAATTCGAAATATCTAATCGCAAATCAAATATTATTGAATTGAATTGAATTGAATTGAATTGAATAATAATAAAGATAAGATGGTAGAATAGAATACCATTTTGAATTGAAGCCTGTCAACTGCGAGGTAGAAATGGCGCGGGTGACTGAAGATCGAAAACGGTTAAATAAAATAATATATTCAGTCAAAAAAGGAAGTTGATGTTGAAGGAGATAGAGAACGAATGAAAAGTACCCGATCTGATACTGATACTGAGACTGAGACGGTGGTGGAGACTGAGCATCCATGCTGCTGTCCATGCCCATCTTACTCACTCGCTACAAGCTAAGTTTGCAATTTCTCACACTCTTGCTCCGATCTTCCAAGGATATATACCTCAATGATTCTTCTTTAAGTGGACTTTGTTTAAACACTTCAATTTAAAATTATTATTATGTTTTGTTCTAATGCTCAAAAAAATGTAAATCGCCATATGATCTTTTTAATTTTGTAATATGCACCCCCTTTATTTATGAAGATTTTCTATATTGATCGGAACATCTAAGTCCAACAAATATACATTGAAATTTGAGTTTTAAAGAGAGATTCAATTTATAATGCGGTATAAATATATTGTCAGTAACCATAACTATCAAATTATTAAAATTATTTTATTTTTATCATAATCACTTTTAAAATCAAACATATAATTAATTATAATGTGCTGATACATAAAACATTTTACACAGTTAATGTACGTTAATTATACTATTTGCATAGTATTTTAACTGTCAGCTGCTAAACAAAGACATCAAAATATTATCCTTATTCGAATTATATTTTATTTTTCTTTGATATAGTGATTAAAGATCAACTTCGGTAATTAACCCATAATTCGAATACCATTTTTTCTATATCCTTAATCTATTTCATATATATTATATATAACTTTTATAGTTAACCAGTATTCTTTTTGTTACAAAAAGAAAGAAATAAAAACTAAACCTGTAGATAAAACAATGCTATATCTCCCGATAAAAAACCTCAGCGAAGAAGTCATGAGGAAGAAGAAAAGTGACCAATTAAGAGTTGACTAACCATATATAAATAGGTCCTTAAATTAATAGTATTGATCTAAAATTATACCAAATCACTTGTGATTCATTCGTAAGTTTGTTTTCGTGACATTTAGCATTTCCGTAACATACTCTCTTGATGCATCTGTGCCTAACTATACTGATATTTTTATCATTGAATTTGTACTTTAAAATAAATTATATAATATGATCTGATAAATTTTTGCAGGTGGTTGAAAATGCCCTGTGCATACTGTTTCCATTTACATTAGATCCAAATAAACTCTGGCATACATCAATGCTCATAATAGGTAGAGCAAAATCATAACATTCGATTCACGACTCCTACAATTTGCACAATAGGACTAATACAGCTTCTTCTGATTTTCATATAGTCAACCCAAACAAAAGGTAACTACTCCATGTAGATATAGTAACTAGTGACGGAAGCCTGTCCTGTTCATCATCATGATGAACTCCTCCGGATCAACCTCTCGATCATCTGCATATTGTAAAACCAAAAATAAATTACCAACACCTAATGCAAGAAAAACAATAAACCAAAACAAAAATAAATAAATAAATAGTTTACTACCATTTGCATAACATTTCTATAAGATATCGAAATGTTATATTGCTTAGTAGCTTTTTATAATTAAACTAGCATCCTACTATTGGTGATTAAACATATCACTGTAAAAAATATGAGATAAGCAGAATTAGTTACTGAACCTACAGTTAAAAAGGATGCAAAGTTGTATATTGCTCCCTTAACATTTGTCTTACAAAATTTATCATCTAACCAAGAGTATAGCAGAACAAGGTGAGCTCCCCTTAAAAACTATGAAACCAATGCAAACACCTCCTATAGTTTCGAAATGAGAAACTACTCATTTTTAATGAAATACTGTATGTATATACAATTTAGGAACCTATTGTAATCATCAAGTTAGGAACCCAGAAAAACTGCAGGACATAAAAAGTATGACAAGCAAGAAAAGAGGATGGCAAAAAGAGAGAAAGAACTCTGATATTTCTGCAATGAGAGAGAGTAAGGCAGATAAACCACCTTACAAGGATTGACCCTTAAAACTGAGAGACTCAATTGTTTCATATTAATCCCAACTGTTCTTACAGATGCGCAGTTCCTGCTAATTAACCTCCCAAACTGCCAGTGTAAATGACTCCTATTGTTTACTCAGCCTTATTTTCCAGCTGAGACTCATGTCCAACACATCATGTGCTTTTAACCCAGAAGAAGTATAAATGCCAAGAGATATTGTTGTGAACCTATTTTTTTACTTTAATCTAATTGAACTCGGTTTTCTCCATTTAACTCAGTGTTATCAATGGTGGATGAAGAATTATTGCGGCAGGCAAAAAATCCACCATATAAACATTGCATTGCGGCCTTTGACATAGTTATACAACAACTCCAACCAAAGCTTTACCCTACTGACTCTGAGTAGAGTCAACTACATGGATCAAACGACGCCATAATGTTGTCTTATATCATATCTCTATGGCGGAAACTTGGCAGATATAATAGGTTTTGCAGCCTATGGCAGCTGATCAGTGACCATAATCCACCATGCTATAATGCCATGGTGCCGCCAAGGAGAAATTTGACAACACTGATTTAACTTTGTTTTTCACTGCTCACATATGTATACATCTGGTGGTAGTGGGTTTCAGGCCAAAGATATTGACCAGAATTGTTATCATTAAATGAGGGAAGGGAGCCAATAAAAATATATCATTCCGAATCAACAAGAGCACAAAGGCAAAGAAAATTACTATTTCCCACACAATGGCTTTGATAACAAAAAAAATAATGGATGAGTAAATGAGAACATGCATGTACCTGTAAGCCATTTGAAACTATTGGATGATCAGAATTAATTCCTATGCAAACGCATATATGAGTTCCAACCATGCTTTGTTTGTTCAACATTTAGGAAAGCATTCTACATTTTTTATAAACCACTACTACTCTACTCCCTAATATATTAATATTTAGTAGAATATCATATCTTAAATTTAAATATACACTCAAATAAGCCTGCTATATTGCTATTTTTTGTTATATAATGCATATGTTTTGACACTTTTTCATGTATTTTTTAATAACCTTTTTAGGTTTCTATTATTGATACATAAGTTAACAGTTGTCAAATGTCGCCCGTGCATTGCACAGGTTTATACCCAGTATGCATACACAATACACCTGGTAGTAGTAGGTTTAAGACCAAAGATATTGATCAGCTATGAAGAACAAACACCTCTGAGATTAGGCATATCTACGTGTCCAACACCCGTACTACACCTCAAATAAGTGTCCCAAAAATAAATTTTGTTTTTCTTCGCTTCAACACACCTTAGACCCCTTGGACGCATCTCAAACACATCTACAAGGGTTTAAAGATGTGTCAAAGCAATGACGATTAATGATGGGGGTTAAAGACATGAAATTTAACATGTTTAGTATTTTGGTAGTAGATGTATCAATGAAGGTGAAAAACTATCATATGTGTATCAATGTCGGGGTCCTATGTTTCTTAAGTCAGCGGTGTCCATGTCAGAATTTGTGCTTCATATAGATCAAAACAGTTATACTTAAATGGGGGAAGGGAGCCAATAAGAATATTTCATTCCAAATAAACAAGAGCACAAAGGCAAAGAAAATAACTATTTCGCATACAATGGCTTTGCTATCAAAAAAATAATCATGGTAAAGCAACTTCAAGCACATGACTACATTAGTACTAAAACAAGATCAGTGTCAACTTTACTTCCAATGCAGAAAATAGCAGATTTAAAGATCAAAGTAATGATACTATTTTTTCATATATAGACAACACTATGTCAGCATAACCTAACACTGTTCACCATAGAATGCAATACAAATACACTATTTGAGATATAAAAGTTCGTCTTTAAAATTAGAAAGTTCGCAAGGTTATGACTGTGGTAACTTACTATTTTGGTCGGCCTCATCAACCATCTCCTGAATCTCTCTATCAGTAAAACTTTGACCTAGCTCTTTTGCAATGCGCTTGATGTCTGTTATAGATATCTTACCCTGCATTGACCACAAATATGCAATTAGAATAAAAAAGAAGTACTAGTGATGTATAGTAGTAAAAATCTTCACATTTTTATCTTGATCGATGATATGGAAAGCTTTCATGAGCTCCTCTTTAGTGTCCCTTTCTCCTATTTTGGCCGTCATCATGTGCTCAAATTCATCATAGTCGATTGCTCCACTCCCATCCTTGTCCACATCTGCTATCATTTGTTCAATTTGCTGAAATGGTTCAGTGGATTATCTATTAGAGAGATGCATATAGAACTCTTACAAAGAATGGCATCACAAAATCCTGACAACGCAGTACATAATCCATTGCAAACTCTGCACAATCATAAGAAAATTGAAAGAATGTACTTGGATATTATATAATACCTTTTCTGTCATCTCAAATCCAAGGGCCCTGCAAATATAAGATGTATATTGTGAAAATTAAAACAACACAACCGATTAATATGACAAACATTTTTTTAACTTTATGATGAATTACAACAATACCTCATGGCAACATTCAGCTCCTTGGCATCAATAGTACCTAAAAATCATCAAAGTATTTTAGCATAAAGTGGAAATAAAATATTTGACAAAATTGTGATTTTTATGGTAAAAGTGTATTTATAAAACCTGAGCCATCGGTGTCAAATAATTCAAAAGCTTCCTTAATCTCCTGTCTCTTCTGCGGCGTCAAATGATGCCGTGGTCTTTGTTTATTGTTGAACCTCCTGGAATCTCCTCTAAGTACAGATGACTGGTAAGGAAATTACACACCAAAACAGAGTCAGTGATTTTTCATGAATTTTGTCTCAACCATTTATATGATACAATCAAATAAAAGGAACCTACTCATTCATTTAGAGGAGATACTAAAAATGAAGTAAAATTTCGCAAAAATTGATAATTACAAATGATCAATGATCTGCTATTTTCATTGAAAAATAAACAGTAACTAAAAATAATACAGGAAATATAAGCAATGTAGCGTGGTGATTAGATTAAAAAAAATGTTGATAGAGAATAATGTAGAAAATTAAGGGAAACAAGTAGTAGATAGATTAATAGTTAGTTATCAAATTGGAAAGGGAATTGGTGGGCTAAGGAAGGAGAAGAGCAGAGGGGATCGAACCATTTTCGTCTGAGCTAGGGCACAAATTCACGACGAAGATTGGAATTCGGAAAAAGTGTCAGAATCTTTCCTACTTGCTTTTGATTTTCCGATACGAAGGAATCAGCGATTGAGGGTGCGCGTTATGTTTAGATCAAACACAGTCGTTTCATCCTAACCCGGAGATCATAAAAATTTAATACTTTTAAATAAATAATCAAATAATTAAATTCTATTTTTATTTTTAACATAATATTTTTAAAAAAATTAAAATTAAAAAAGATTAATATATTAAATTACTAAAATTTAAATATTTAATAAAAATATTTATAATTTAATATAATAATTATAATAGTAAAAAAAATATTATTTATTTTATATAAATAGGTCGGCTAATAAATCTCAAAGTTTATTGTGTGACTTGTAGGTGATATTTTTAAGTGGACTTTTTTAGAAGTTTTAAACCTTATTTGTTTAAAAAGAAAAGTCTAATCTGACCTGAATTTAAGGCTAGGCCATAGACTCTTGTCACTCAGTCTAACTTGTTTCTACCCTTAATCGTAGTAAAAAAAATATATATATATGTTTTTACTTGTATAAAACTTCAAACTTTTCAATTTTAATTCCTACAAAATTATCGAACAAACATTTTAGTCTTAAATAAAATATATTTTATATTCTTTCAATGTTTAAACTTTTGAATTATTTTTTAATAATCATGTTTAGAATGTTATAAAAACTTCATTCACAAAAATTTATAATTTTTTAAATATAAAATATTTAAGATAAAAGTAACAAAAATATGAATCTAGATATCGAATTTTGAACTTATTTTTTGTTAAATAAATTTTTACAATGTTATAAAGATGTTTGTAAAAAAATTCATTCAAAATTATACGGTATATTAACAAGAGGAACTAAAATAACATACATGATCATTTTGTTTGGATTAAGTATTATATTTTTATTTTACAGGAACTAAAATTGAAATGAAATTTTATAGAGATTAATAACATATTTAATCCTAAGAAAAATAAAGACAAAAACTCACTTGTGTGTGTAAGTTTAAATCAATTGTCATTTATTATTTTGTTTCCTAATTGGGTCTCTAAATTACATTCAGTTTGTGATATCAGTCATTCGTCTCACTTTTAATTACGATTAGTGCAATTAAAATTAGCAGATCATTAGAAGTTCTACTAAATATTGTAATAATATATATTGCATTAACTTCCTTCATATGCATAGTAGTTTGGGCAATCTACTCATTGTGATGTTTCGACTTGTGACTCGTTGTGATGTTTCGACATGTGACTCGTTTGGACAATCTACTCATTATGATGTTTCTACTCACAGTAGTTTGAAAGTAATTTGATAAAATTGTTAAACTTAAAGCACCCAATGTGTAATTTAATATAACTTAAAGTCTAGCGGTGAAAATCAAATGTAAATTAAAAGACCAAATCAAAAGAAAAATTTTAAATGACCTAAACGATAATTATTACTTTTTTAAGTCAACGAAAGGGTGTGAGGTGAGGTAAGAGAGTAACAACTAAACCCAAACACGTCAAGAAAGTCTATAATGAAGAAGATGAGCTACATTCCTATATCATACATCTGAGACAAAAAGAAGAATAATATTCCACCGGACAAAATTCTGACTAAAAATTCCAAAATTGATCAATAAATCAGCGTAAGAATTCCCTTCTCTAAAATATACGAACAATGAAATCACATTTAAAAGGTAAAATAATTACAATTTTTTTTACCTATTTTGAAGTATTCAATAGTCAAGCTGAAAGTTATATATGTATGCAGAATTTTTTTTTAGAATTAAATTTTAAAATTAAAATATTTAATTGTTTTCTAAAACTAGATAATTCACCCTAGCTCATAAACAGAAACTAGAGAATTAAAGGGCACTATTAACCATTTATATCTTGATAAATTTTGGGTGTTGTGTAGGTAGAGCATGTGATCATCAAATTTGGTGATATAGGAATTAGAGTGATAATAGTTCATCTCGGCCAATATTCAAGAAGTCCCAACGTTCTATAGGTTAAGTCTAACCAGAGGCCATGGGTTTTAGATTCCATGGAAGAATAAGAGTGTGTTTAAATGTGTTTTACTTTCTAAAAATTATTTTATAAATAAATTTTGGAAAGTTTTTTTTTTAAAAAAAAAAATTTTAAATTGTTTGTCAACTCCAATTTTTAAAACAGCTTTTGACTAGAGAGTTAAAAAAATTGAAAAATGAAAAGTAAAAATTGACTAGAGAGTTTTTTACTCTAATTTTATTTGTTAATTTATCTGTTTTGTTTTTTTAGTTTTAAAAATTATAATATTAAAAATAATTTTACAAAACAATTTTTAAAAACAAATAATTCAAACAAATTTTTTAGTTTTTAAATTTTAAAATACAAAAATGAAATTTTTAAGATGTGAATCAAAGAAACTCTAATTAATTTTGTGTGATTTTTGCATAAATTGCTTTCGGACAATCGAATTGAGTTTTGAAAAGTAAGATACCATTATGACTAAAAAAACTCAACTTCTATAAGAATATGTTGTGAGTGGCATATGATTAACGAATTTCACTAAGGGGACCAAATCCCAAAACAAATTTAAAAACTCTTAGGATAGTTGATTACTCGAAAGCCAATTGAGAACATAAAATTAAAACATAATAACATCAAACTATGAAAGGAAACAAAAAAAAAAGTGATCTAGACTAAGGTGTTGGCCACTTGGTTGGTTGGCTTATCTAAAAATGTGACTTCATCTAAAACTCTCTATCTCCATTTGTTAAGGAGTGAATATAGTGAGCAAGAGAGTAACAAGAATGTCTCATAGCACAACCAACTTCCTAGAGGTGAATAAGCATTAGAGAATTATCCTTATCACCAATAATATATCTATCACCTAGTTGACTAACTAATTGAATAGCATCCAAAATACTTAATAATTCTGCCATCACATACGAACAAACCCCTCTGCACTAAAAACAAGCATGTGATGTAAGCTACCAAAATGTTATGTTAGCTTTAGCACGTGTTATGTTGTTGTCAAAAAATTATATTATTTTCAGCGATGATTATCAAGAAGTCGTTTTTTATTTATTTATTTATTATTGGTATAATCTTTGCTGATATAAGTGTATTTTGGCTAGCAAAATGTCTGATGTAAGTTCTCTTAATTAATCCATGTAGTGATCTACTTGTATCTCTTATCTCATCTCATTCTCTCAATAATATTTCAATGCTATGTGCTAGTTGTGCACTGCCTCAGCTACCCTTCACTCTTGTTTTTTAGGTGTTGTAGGGACATGATGTAATAGAGGACCCAAATACTTGTTTACTTTGTGTGTCATTTTCTCGCACATGCAGCACATTAATTTATTGATCAATTAATGGCAATTCACAAAAATGACAACTAATAAAGTATATTCTATCATTATAACCCATTGCCAGGATCTGCAACTATATATGGACAATTGTTCTTTTTTAGTTTTTAAATAATGTGAGAGAATGGCAATATTTTGCTACTTTTTACACGTTTTTAGGTGAAAAGATGTACTTTTTCTCCTTTTTAACTTGTTTTTGTGTTGTTATTCAAATTTATAGAAGAGGATCTACTGTAGCACCACTAAAGTGTGTAATGTGTGTCACCAAACCTTTTTTGTTTTTTGTCAACAGTATCACCAAACCAAACGACATAATACTAACAACATACATCAACTATCATATTATGTTTAATTTTACAACTGCAAATACTAATATCCGTATAAGCTTATTACCTAATTAAAATTAACAGAACTTAAACATGTGAAACAAACATATTAGGGGTAGCAAATTCGGTATTAATTTTTATTTATAAAAACAAATTGTATTTGTGAAGGTGAATTGCGTGGCAAGCTAAGTTGATACACACTATTTCAGTTGCAAATCTTGGCACTCTTGATGACATTGACATCACTAAAGTCAACAACAGTTTTTGTGACTTTAAGACGAGGCCCACCAAAGCCCAATTGTTGTTCACGGGCTCTCTTGTTTTTGTCTGTTAAATTTTCCTCTTTCAACCAAACACCAAACAGTTTCAAACAATCTCTTCTACCACCACCACCACCTTCAACTTCTTCACCTACCGCATTTTCAACAAATTCACAACTACCATCTTTCAAAATGCGATCGATTTGATCGGGACCCACGTTTAAACGGTCCTTTAGAAAACCCACCAACTCATCGCACTGCTTTTTCGCACGTGCCAATTCTGAACTCAATGTTTCGTTATCTTTTCTCAATTTCTCGTTCTCGCTCGATAAATTCGCGCTTTGGGGAATTGTTGTTTCTACTGATCCAGGGTTCTTTGAATTGGAGGATGAGGTGGAAGTTGATGTGGACCCCACGCCATCGCTGCCGGAGTTTGATTGAGAGTTGCCTTCGGCGCCGGTTTTAACGGCTTCCGGGGGGTGTGACGAAGGTTGGGGAACGACTTTGCGGCGTTTGATTAAGAAGAGAAGCTCTTTGTTGTCTCGCTTGAAATGTTCGTTTGCGAATTCCCATTTGTCTGGCACGACCTTTCGGAATCCCTGCAGATTCAAAACAACCAAATTCACTCTCCATATATAAATATATTCAACACTCCTATTCATATATTATTATCAAATGTTTTTGGTAGTAGTGATGAAAGTAATTTAAAAGGTTTTTTTCTTAATAGAAAAACAAGTGCTGTTAATTTTTTAATTTCTAAAAATAAATTATATTTTGAGACAAAATCAATAATAAAATAGTTGATTAATGCATTTTAAAAATAAATATTAAAATTTATTAATCATCTATTAAAACTAATTGACCTAAATCAACCTAAATAATTAATCATAATTTTGATATACTTAAATCAACCTATAATTGAAGATGGTTAAATACATTTAAATTATTTGTTATATGGTTCTATATAGATGCAATTAAACACTTATATAAACCTATATATTTTTAATTTAAAAGAAATCATAAATAATATTTCTTTTATCTCGTAATAAATATTATTGTAATTAATAAATTATCGCAAAATAAGTATTGTTCACAATTTTAATATAATTTTAATTATTTTTCTATACCACCTATACTACCTTTCTTCGATGATTATTATATAAAAAAACTTATCAACAATTAATTAACATAAATAATTTAACTAAAAAGAGAGAAGGAAGAGGGTCGATAACATACATAGGTGTTGAGCTGGCGAACAAAGCTTGAGAAGTTGTTGTGTTTAAAATATTTTGGAAGCAAATCCCTTGCAAAATCCGCATGTTTCCACACAACAAAACTTTCACCACTCTCACTCCATGATATCACATCCTCCGTCGCCGTATCATCCACCATCTCGTACGTCTTCGTCAAAAACGGCGCCGGCACCGACCGTTGCGACATTTTTTTCCCGATCTACCCTTCAACTTTTCTTTTTCCTAGTTATCGACTAGTAGTATTTTCAAAACGAAAAAAAAAATAAAAGCCCTTTTTAAAAAAAAAAATAAGAAGAAGAAGAAGAAGGAATTTTGTGTCTAGAAAGAACAACTAAAGAGGAGAAGA
>NC_021167.2:4148943-4221681 GCF_000331145.2 Cicer arietinum | reverse complement strand
ATCGAGAATGAACTAAGCTTTCCGAAGACTTTCTTTGACGATCAGAATCCATTGATTCAAACCACATCTATGAAATTAATTTGGGTCACTGATTGTACCATAATTTCCCATAAGTTCAATGAGTAATATTAATTCTCCTTCAAGATCCTTGGGCGAGACTCTTTTATAGTTCTCAAAATACCAAGCCAAGCATATTTCAACCTTAATAAGTGACGTGGGTTCTAGAAATTTTCATATGCACTTCAAAATCTATGATGTTTATTTTGACCAAACAAAACCGGTTCCACACATACCCATAAATAGATGGAACTTTAAATTAAAGATTTACTCTTCTAATAATATTTGACTTTAAATTTGGGATAGTATATTTATTTGTATTGATCTATTTTTTTTATATTTAATATAAAAAATACATTATTGCTTCTGTTTTCAATATGACAAAGAATCTCATTTAAGAAATATTTATTTCAAAATTAATTCATTTTCCGTTTTTAAATGTAATATTTATTTATTTATTTTAATTATATTAATTTATTTATTTTAATTATATTATTTAATTAGTATTATGTATATTTTTTAAGTATTATCTTCAATTTTATATTTATAATTATGCAAAACACCCTAATTATCAAAATTTTCTTTTATTTATAATTACTTTTTTTAGAGCTTGTGAGAAATTAATAAAAATATACTCATAGTTGATTGATGGGGTAATTATTAATTAATAAAATAATAAAAATTGTTTTCGCACTACTCGTATACGTTGACACTTCTTTTTATGCACGGCGGATAGAGGGGCAAGAAATATACAACGCGCTTTTCGCAAGAATCGTGGTTGGCTTTTTCTCCTGAATGAAAATGTGTTTTTATTTTTTTACGAAACTTTCTGAACGGAAGCTTCTAATACATTTTCTTGCACAAACTCTTTTCGTGTATGTTCATTTAAATTGTGACACTAATAATCTAAAGATAGTGCGTTCTTCTTTTTCTTTGCTTTCTAAATGTATAGACGCGTGTGCTAAGCATTATGTCTTTCATTTCTTTTTAAAAAAATTGAATATAGTGGGAAGTGGCAAAAATGTTAAGCAAATAGGTCCATAGAATATTTATTTCATAACGATTAACTAATAAATCTCAATTATTTCGTAAAATCAGTCCACTTTCTAGTAAGGATGTTTTTCTTTAACCAAATAAAACTAGAATAAGTTCAACACTATACATTATGAATTATGCCGCATAATAAAAACAAAAATAGATTAAAAAAGGGAATGTATTTAGTTTAAATTTTAAATTTTATCTATTTTTAAAAATTTATTTTTGTTTATAGTATAAGAAAGATGCATTTGCAAATTGCATGCTAAAGAAGAAAATCAGAAATATTATTGAAAGGGAAAAACAATTCAACACATGCATGTTTTTATTATATTATGGATAAAGAGAGAATGGGACGAAGTGGGTCAGAGGATTTATTTTCTTTGTCCTCACCTAACTCTTTCTCCATATCGCGGCAGCTATACATTTTGATTTTTTTTGTCATCTTTCGTCAATTGGCAATTTGGTACGTAGCCTTCTTTTTTATTTTTTCATTTTCTTTGCTTTAGAGTTTAGACCATATTATTAATGTGGCTCTTATGACCGCCCAACAATGTATTGTACTATTAAATAAAGTATGGTTAATGGAAGCAAATGAATTCTAACAGTATTTTTATGACTTTCTTCTACTTTCAAAATAAGCGTTTTTATGAATTTTTCTCTTTTACATATTTTGAATTATTATTTTATCAATTACCATAGTAAATTTATGGCAAAGTTTACTCTCAAGATTCCCAGTCTCTTGTCAAAACTAAAAATTCCCATTCAAAAAAGTATATCAAGACTAAGAAGAGCAATATTTTATACCTTTGTGACTAAGTCATCCAAGTAATTTATCTAAAGTATAATCGGTGTACGTGTATACTTAATTAACTACTTGAAAGAAAAATAAATAAAAATTAATATGATAGATTGACAATATGATTACAAAAATAATAAATGAATATATGAAATGTTAAAATTTTCAAATATCAATGTTGTAGTTTATCCACCTTATTTGAATCACCTTATATTAAAATGAAATTAAGATATAATGTATAGTACATAGAATTTAACCAATCTAGTGCACGATGATGCATATACAGTTATATGTTGTGTATATATGTGGCAAAACCATTTCCTTTAGTAATTGCTAGTGTAGAAAATTATTAGTCTAATTGAGCATGTGACATGCGCATGATAAAAATATTATATTATAGAAAAATATTAAAAAGCTATCATAAAAATCATTGCATCGGATTTGACAAAGAAAACTTCAAAATATGGACATGTTTGTTAATTTAATAATTTAGTTATGTTATGTATATTGAAAATAGTTATAGTAGATTGTTATGGTTTTTATATTTCAATTATAATTTAATTGATAAATTACGAAATTGTCAGATTATATATTATATCTTAAATTTAAATTTATAATTCCGTAGTTGTTTGTGAATTTTTAAAAATAGTTGTATCATTTCATGTATGGACAAACAAAATTGTTAAATCTTAAGAAAAAAATTCCTAAAATTAGATATAATGTTACTATAGCTCTTAATTTATTTGTTATAAAATTTTCAAAAGCTATTAGCATGGGAACATGAATATTCTTCAAAAGACACGACTATAGGAAATTTTTTACTCCTGTCAAAATAAATTTTTGAAGACAAACTTGTACCTTTTAGCCAAAAAAAAATTCCACAAGTTTATTTTTACTATTTGGCTATTTACTCATATTTCGATTCTTATTCAATTTAGTTTACCACGTTTTTACGAATAAAGGATTATTTGATTAGAGAAACTATTTCAAATTGCAGCTAATTTATTCAATTGGCTCTAATTCTTATTATGTCACTGCATATTGTTTTTTGTTTTTTTGTTTCTTACTCCAATTTAAATATGAAAATACGGTTTAGGATTTTGTGTGCGACAGATTAACGATTTTTTATTTATATATATATATATATATTATATCAAAATACTCCACTCCAAATAATATTAGTTGACTGCTCTACTTTTTTGAAAGTTAGTAGGAAGTCCTTAGTTCAGGGAGCGATCAGTTGAAGGAAGAAATTTTGTTAGATTTAGTTGGATGTCCACCTAAATGATAATTATTAAAACCACAAAAATAAATAAATAAATAAAAATTAACTCCTAGTGCAAGGTCATTCTCCAGGCCAGCGACCTCCAACTAAGTCTACAAAAATTTCTTCCTTCAGCTGGTTGCTCTCTTGGTCGGCGACTCTTATTCACTCTTAAAAAATAGGACAATCAGGTAATATTATTTAGGAGTGGGGTATTTTGGTATTAAAAATATATGTATATATATATATATATATATATATATATATATATATATATATAAAATAAAATAAAAATATCCCACGGATTAAAAATAATATGATGTGATAGACAACTCTCAAAATATAAGTAGTTTATATGACTAATCAAGTTTGATCCAACGTTTGCTTTTTTATTCTATGTTGTATGTAACACTCATACAATTAATCCATTTCGATTAAATGATTGGTTCTCCTATCTAATTAGTTGTATCTATCGACCATTTACACAATTAATCTTATTCGATTTAAAAGTTGGATATTCGATCTAAGTTTGTTTATAACACTCGTATGATTAATTCTATACTAAAGACAACAAAGTATTTTAATTCGACACTTGTATCACAAAAGAAAACTAAGGTTCATTTATTGTCTGATACTGAAAGACCATATAGGATTTCATGTATCATAATGCAGATTAAAAATTCACCGGTATATGTATAAGTGATATAAACAACTAAGATCATATAATGGATTGTTTGATCGAACTTCACAAGTTGTATCAGTAGTACAAACAACTTAATAATATTTCAATTAAATAAAAACCTAATAATTAAATTTCAAATAAAAATAAACATTAATAGATGCAATTCCAATTATAGTAATATTTTATATATAATTTATACATGATTAAATCATTGAACAAATCTGATATTTGTTCAATTGAATAAAAAATCTGATAAATAAATATATTGACTTGGTTAATACAAAATCATCCCGATAAAGGGGGGAAAAACTAACAACCCAAAAACTAAATCAATTCAAAGCATTTTAAGACTAATTCTAACAATTATAATAGGTAGATATTATATAAAATTAGATATTTTAAAATTTTATAATATCAATAAACTATTTAAAAGTTTATAAAATCTATTTTAACACTATAGTCAGCCTGCATAATAATTTTAATTTTAATTATAAATTAATTTTAAATAAAAATTAAATTAAAATATCTAAATAATGAACATTAATCAATTGTTTCCTTAACTATTAAATAATACGGAAATAACTATTACAATATAAAATATAAATTATATAAAAGATATATTAAATTTAACAAGAGTTAAATAAGTTTTTACTCCTTATAAAATTCTAACATTTTGTTTGTAGTTCCTATAAAGAATTCTAAACTTTTTAGTCCCTGGAAATTTCATATTTTTATTTTTAGTTTCTATTTTTAAGTTAACTCATGTGTACCTTTATAGTTTTTGAAATTTTTTTGCTTAATTATTCAATTGGATATAAATTATATATAAAATAATGCTATAATTGAAAATATGTCTATTAATGTTTCATTTTTATTCAAAATATAATCATTATGTTTTTTATTCAATGGCCATATTATTAAATGTTTTTAAGTCTTAACTAAACTAACAAACGACAATATTAATAAATTTAACGTCTTATCCGAGTTCAAACTTGAAAACCTCATAGTTGTGTGAGTTAATTATGGTGAAATTTATCATATTTTCTAAGACAAAAAAAAATATTATTAAGTTATTTGTACCACTGATACAACTAGTCAAATTCGACTAAATTGTCGATTATCTTCTCTTAGTACTCCAAAACACTTATACTACAATAAGGGAATCCTAATCTACACTATGATACACGAAATATTTTGTGATATTTAGTATTAGACTGTAAGTGAACCCTAGTTCGCATTGTGATACATAGCATATATTGTGTTCAATCAAAATCTTCAACAATCTTTAGTATCAAATTAGTCGTATGAGTGTTACAAACAACTTGGATCAGATAGCCGACTTTTATATCAAACAAGGTTAACGATGTGAGTGACAGAGACTACTTATATTGGAGAACCAATTGTTGGATCAAAATGAATTAGTCATATGAGTTTTACAGCCAACTTAAATCAGAGAACCAACTCATAGATCGAACGTGATTAGTCATATGAGAAATATAAACTACTTAAATTCAAGAGTTGTCGGTTTTAATTTCTATAAAAAATTGAGTTTCTATTATAATGCAGTCAAACTTCGTAAATACATTCTATCGGTTAATTCTTGAACTTTTGATGTTTGAAAATTTTATATTGAATTCTGTATTTGTTAAAGAAAATCTAAATAATGTATAAGAGAATGTTTATAATACTGTAAATATATTTGAAAAAAATAATTCAAAATTGAAATGATGCATGTGAAGTAACTTAATAATAAAAAACTAAAGTTGATAGAAAAATCACAAATTATATAAAATTATATAACTTCCATATTTTTTAAAAAAAAAATACAAGCTACTCAGATATATAGCTCTGATTTGTTTAAAATATAGAAACAAATTAATGGATACTCATTGTAGTGGTTAGCCGTGTCTCACCATGATGGTCATGGGAAAACGAATTAGGGTTAATGGTTTAGTAGGTTAGCTGACAATGTGGGAATAGGTTTCACCATGCACCAGTATAAAATCGTTTAATAATACATTATGTTAACAAGTATTCTTATCTTGAGTTACACAATTTATAAGTCCAACACATTTTTAATTAAAAAAATATATATATTTAGATCATTAACCAATAGTTAAAGATATTGGTTAGAATTTTCTATTTTTAGAATTGTAACATTAAGTGGTGTTAATAGCATATTTTTTAAATGAATGATTGGACAATGTTTCCAATTATAGGTGGATTAATTAAATCAGTGCAATAGGGTGGTCTAATTATTGCATTGTGATGGAGTAAATGCGAAGTGAATATGAGAGGAGGGATTATTTATTGTTGGAGGACAGGTGGAGAAAAATTTGCCTGAAATCGAACTTTAAAAATCATTTGAGTTTTTTTGTTTTTATCTATCTCTTCCAAATATAAACAATATCAGTCATTGTAACATTGATTAACAAATCAAGTCATGACAAAGCATGAATTTGTTAAAATAATAATTTTTTATTTTTTCAACTTATATTTAATTTATTTTAAAAAATTTAAATTCATTTTTTAAACTATAATTTAAATGATAAATATCGATATTATTAATATAAAAAATTTAAAATTAATTTTTTATGTAACAATGCATTACTCTGCTCCAAAAATAAATAAAAATAATTAAATTTTTTAATATATATATATCTAAATTTTTAATTAAATATAATAATTTTTTATTTTTTTATTTCTTTTTGAAATAGAAGAGATAGATCTCTATTTCCTATATTTTTTGGCTGACTTATTTGTTTTGGCAACATCCATTGTTAATTGTTCATTATTATTTAATCAAAAATTTCATTCCACTTTAGAATATAGGTATTTGAGAAATTTTGAGAGATTCAATTTAGTCATTGAGAAAAATAAAAGTACATTTAGTCCCTAAAAAAATATGGGCTAAATTAGTCCTTGAAATTTTTTGAAAGACCCAATTAAGTCCTTAAAAAATCTATTGAGAAAAATAAATCGGAACAATTTAGTTTTTCACTCAAATTATGTAAAATTAAACCCTAATATTATTTCATTTAGAGAAACCACAAGTTTAACATATAAATTCTTTTGATTATATAGTGATCTGCAATTCGGAATGTGTGACTTCCACAATCTCTATCGTTTGTTTCAGAAATTACATTTTCTTCTTCATTCTCGGGTTTTTCTTCTTCGCTCTCGCGTTTCTGAAGGTGGATTATTTTTCTTCCTTCTTACGTTTTTTGAAGGTGCAATTTCATGTACTGTTCATGCGATTTTTGTTTTGTTGTTGCTATTTTATGTAAAAAAATTATTTGACCTTTACGATTTGTGGATATTTTGTTTATCGTTGACAGGATTTACAGTTTTTACTTTGTCATGTTATGGTATTTTTTTTTTGTTGTTGTTCTTTTCTATTTTATGTGAATTTCTTATTCAAATTTAAGTGACAGACACAAATAATGACAATAAATTAGAATAAATTAGTTGGGTAAGAATAGGGTCACACGATGATACCTTTTTATATATAGATACAATTGTGGTTTAATTTGAATATTATTAGTGTTGTTTTTTAAATTATCATTTAATGAATTTTTTGTTGTGGGAATTAAATTGTGTTCATTTAATTATTGTCATAGACTTAATTAACTGTCTATTTCTAATTATAATCAATGACCTAATTATCCATTTTTTATAGAAATTATACGTGAGACAAAATCAAGTTGATGACTTTTCGGACAAGTTAACCAAAAAAATCTAATTTTTTAAATATAATTCACATAAGTACTAATTTGACTCGATTTATTTTTTTAAAAAACTAAAAAATAATTTATTTTTCTCAATAACTAAAATAGATCTTTAAGATTTTTTCATAGATCAAAATGGGCCGTTACTCTTGTATTTGCTTCTTAAAACCAAAACTATCAACTGTCTAATAATTTATTTGAAGAATATCACCTGTCGAATTAAGTACAATATTTGTTTTTTAAATACCTCAAAATGAAATTAAGATTCAAAAGAGTAAAATCAACTACAAAAGATGAGACTGGAAAAGGGAATTTATTCCATGGACTGAAATGGATATCTACATTAAAAATAAGAGAAAGAATGAAAGAAAAAACTAATTGAAAAAAAAAAAATAGATCAAAACTACATACAATCTAATTAAATTTTTATTATCAAGGATTAGCATTATACACTCTGACGGTAAAAAATTATTCACGAGATTTCTTGAGAATTTAACGCTGCAAAAAACAAAAGACGAACACTCAAATGTACAAGGTTTGCATACTCAGCTATCCATGAAATAAAAAGGGAGATTGTTGGGTTCAAATGTGGGTGATTAAATCCCATATCGACTATGAATTAGTTAAATATTAGATATATTATAGAATTAACTCATATACTTATTGTCTTAAGTTTTTGATGGAGTTGTGGTGTCAAAGTCTATTGTGGTCATTGAACATTTGACATATTGTTGATCTCGTGCCTCCAGACTATCCAACAAAAATAGGAAAACAAGTTAAATTAGTTAGAGGAGAAAACAAACTTTAATTGAAAAAGTAAAAAATCTCAAAGTTGTGTTTAAATATGTAATTTTTTAACTATGCTCGTTCTTGCTCATTTTGTGCAACGCATAGAGTCTTCTACCATAGCCTACTACCAAAGTTAACAATTTTGTGATAATTTATAAATAATTAAAAAATTAGTTTGGTTTTGGTGACTTACTTGAAGTAGAAGCAATCAAATTTAGAGGCAGCAAACAATGAAAACATAAAATAAATTGACACGTAGATTTATCCTGGTTCCCCACTAAATTTACTGTTGGTATGTATGACCTCGTAATAAGCGGAATATATCAGAATGTATCAGTTCTTTATGAAATTAAATCAATTTCATACACACAGCGGAAATTAAATTATGGCATACAAGATTAGCAAGTTTTATTAGATTGATATGAGATTAACCAAGATGCATACAAGTCAAATTAACAGATTAAACAATATTACTTATCACAGAATATGTTTAACATGCATCTAGTTTTAATCACATATACAAATATAGCAATATAGTAAATCAAAGGAGTTAAGGGTTAGAGAAGATTGCACCAAGAATTTATACTGGTTCAGTTGTCAACTTGACAACCTACATCCAGTCCTGCAAATCCAAACGGATTTCAGATTTTCTTCTCCAATAGAAAGAATCAATTACAGATTGTCCAGTTTCCTCCCCGAAACCTATCTATCTTAATGATCTCTTTCCTATTGATCACCCTCTGATCCTTGTAGATACTCAACAATCTAACACAGAATCAAAGTACGACTCTTTCTTGTTGAACACTCTTCACCCAAGAAAGTAGTCACCAGTTTCTAGCTGGCTTTTCTCGCTTTCGTTTTTGTTTAAAAGAATTATTACAAACAGAATACAGGAAGAACAAAAAGTAGTCTACAATCTTGGTCAATGTGGCTTCTCACAATTCTAGATATTCAAAGATTTGTTTATGAGAACCCTTGTCTTTCAAGATCACTTTTCCAGCTATCTTTTTGATTGTTGATAATCTTCTTTTTCTTTGATCTGAAAAAGTAATCTCAGTGTATTAACCAAGTGTTATTGTATATCAAGAATATTCAAAGTATATTTCAGATTGATATCATTATCAGTTTCATTATTATTGAAAGAAAGATTGATGACAGTTTATATAGTTTCTGAAAAACATATTAATCAATCGATTTACCAATCGATTTCGTAAAGTGATAAACCAGTCTAATCGATTTGCCAATCGATTATCGTGTGTCTTGTTTTTCTTGAATCTTGAAACTATATAACCCAATCGATTTACCAATCGATTCTTTAAACAACATTTCTCAGTGATTATGTTAAGACTGATATGAATCGATTTCGTAATCGATTGCAGATGTTATGTTCAAACTGAAACACATATCAATCGATTCCATAATCGATTTATCAAATCTTCATAATCGATTAACAAATACTTAAAATCGATTTGGTCACACGCTCAGAGTTCACTGGGTTTTCAAAAGGTTATGTCAATCGATTTGCCAATCGATTGTGTTTAAGTCAGTGACTCAGCTATTTTGATACTAATCGACGTGCCAATCGATTTGAATGTATTTGTCTGAAAACGTTCTTACCTGGGATTTGGTTCAATCGATTTCCCAATCGATTTCGACCAAATTTAACTTGATTGAAATATTACAACATAGATTGTCCAATCGATTTGTATGTCACAGGAAAAGTTATTTTGCAAGTGATTTTTAAGTAATCGATTTGCCAATCGATTACCCTTAAAACTGGGTTTCCACTGTGACTTATCCAATCGATTTCCCAATCGATTTATTTCAATCAGGTTTACTTTGTGAATTGTATAATCGATTTGTCAATCGATTACCCTCAAAACTGGGGTGCCACTGACTTGTGCATTTTCAATTTCTAATTCAGTCAGTCGATTGCCCAATCGATTATACCAACACAAACAGTTGTGTTTCCTTACACCTTTGTTATGAAATCGATTTCCCAATCGATTTGCTTTAGTCAAAAGTCAACTTTTGTTGATTTCTTGTGTTTCAAGCAACCTATTCTAAGTGTGTAGGATTTGATTGTTGTTCCTGAAATCTTGCTCAATTCAAATATTAGATTTATCATGTATTGTATGAACATTGTTGAATTATTAATTATGTCAAAATTAGGAATCAAAGGATCAAAATCCAACATTTACTACATCCAATCCCCTCATTCAGAAAGCTTTAATCCACTAATTGAAAAACCTTGAATTACAAAACACATGACCCTCCAAGTCACTCTTCCCAAACAACCTGACAACCCCAGACTTTTGAGGAACTAACAACCTTGACTCTACAAGCCAAGTATTCTCCTAACAACCTGACAACCCCAGATTGAAGACTGAACTAAACCAATATCGAGTTGGATACAAAATTTTGAACCTTTAGTAGTTGCTTCTAACAAAGCTGATAATAATAATAACTCTCACACTATAAGAAAAGAACACTCAAAAAATATTTTTAACTTGAACAAATGTTTCTCTCTTTGAACTCTAAAATGAATTGAGAACTTTGAGCTTGAGTTCTTCTTTTCTGCTTTTCGATGATCTTCTCCTTAAGCCTCGGGTGTCTATTTATAGTGAAAATTTGGGCTTCAATTTAGTCCTTGTTTAAATTTGAATTGTATCTTGTTTAGATTGAGTTTGTAAATTCTTCAAATTGATTCTATTTTTATTTTGTGTAGACTGAGTTTGTAAATATTTCAAATAAACTCTTCTTCGATTTATGATCAAATCTTTTTCAAATCTTCATTAAATATTAATTAAATATTTTTCAAATGTTCTTCAAATCTTCATTGTCTGTTGATCAAATATTCTTCAAATCTTCGTTAAATATTGATAAAATATTCTTCAATTCTTCATTAAATGTTGATAAAATATTCTTCAAAACTTCATTAAATGTTGATCAAATATTCTTTAAATCTTCATTAAATATTGATCAAATATTCTTCAAATGTTCATTAAATGTTGATCAAATATTCTTCAAGTTTTCATTAAATATTGATCAAATATTTTTCAAATCATTTTTAAATCTTGACCATATATTTTTTTTAACTTGATCAACGATTTTCTTTAATTATAAATTTGAATCAAATCTTATTTTAGATTTTCTTCAATTATAAATTTGAATCAAATCTTATTTTAGATTTTCATCAATTATAATTTTGAATCAAATCTTATTTTATATTTTCTTCAATTACACGAATATTCTTTCATACTCTTTGAAATCAAATATATTGTTTTCATAAAATACTTTTGTTAACATTAAAACTCTAAATGTAAAATCAACTTGGTTCCAATAGTACATTTATGGAATGCTCAACGGAATTATAATCTAATTAATAATTATTAAATTACTTAAATTCCATATTTTTAAATTATTTGCATATTTAGCTTCATCCTTTTATCTATAATTAACAAAAGTTCTATCAACATAAAGTCAATAAGATTAATTATATTCATTGAGGTGAACACTTTAATTAGAGTAATTATGTCTATTGAGGTGAACTAACACCTTGAAAAGAATCATTCTGAGTATCAACTATGACAAACAATGACATAAAATTTCAGGAACACAATCATTGAGAACTAAAGAAATTAGCGATAACCTATCTATAACAGAGTCAATTAAGAACCAAGCAAAATCACTCCAAAAATAGAAGAGCAAAATCGCACTGTAAACAAAAAAGCATGACCGTGTTATAAACAAAAATGTAGGAAGGCAATTGATATCAGTTGCAAAGTTGTGGACCACTATACTCTAGATGCCAAAATCATTCAAAGTTATTTGAGTTAACAATGATAATCTAACATAAACATAAAAAAGGAATAAGAGAATGAAGAAGAGAAATAACCACTGATTAAAGTTTCATATACTAATGAACAAAACTTGATGTATTAGTGTTACAATAGGTATATATAATAGATAATAAAATAGTTTAAAATACCTTTACTACTAACATATATTAACAATATTATCTAATATATCTCCTAAACATCGTCCAACCACTTATACACTTTTTATTAGAACAAAATTTTAAAGTCTTATACACATATATCCTAAAAAGGACAATACGTCAAAATTGTAACTCTCAATTTCAAAAATAGTAATTTATAGATCAAACTCATAAGAACATCTTTAAAAAACTCAATTGTTTGTCAATTAAGCTACATTGATTTACATTCAATTTTTCATTTGGACTATCGACATTTAATTACTTCTTCCATTTCATATTAAATATTTCATTTACAAATTTCAAATTATTTATCTATTTATATCATCAATAAAATATTAATTATATTTTTTCACTATACAGAAGTGAATCTTAATTTATTATTGAAATTAACACCAAGAATATTTATTTCAAAAAGAATTACGCATTGAATAAAAAAAAACACTTGTATGAAATAATAATCTCTAATATTAAGTTCATTATGCTGTCCGTTGCTTGATAGCAGCTCTTCCGTGTGAAAACCACTCAATCTACAAAAATTCCATATCAAAGTCAACGCAATTTCTATTTATTTTCTCGCTAAGCTACCCATCGCTGGAAATTTGGTGTGAAATTGACATGAGTCATGACAGGCTAGAAAGTACCAACAGGCAACAGTCAGATACCAATACCACACACACTAGAAGCTTCTCACTAATAAATCACATTCCTATTTTTACAAGAAAAGATTCGTTCCTAAGTTGAAATTGAAATTTCAAGCTTCAGTGCCTTTCACGATAGAAACAACTTACAAGGCTGATATCACGTTTTATTAATTCCTTTTTCCTCATCTTTGTGTTAGTTTCAAAATAGCAAACCCCCAAACCAAAAAGAGGAATAATAATGAAAACCAAACAGGGGATTTTTCAAACGCAGAGTAGAACAACACGTCTTTTTTCTGACACAAAACAAAACTATCGTACTTCTACATTATTCTTATTATTATACTATACTGTATATATACTAAATTATAAAAATCTACCACAGTCATATTTTGGACAATAAGAGTACAAATCAAGAGCTACCGACAGCCAAATAGCATCATCATCAATAATAACACCAATTACTACTTTTTGGTACCCAACATTTTGAATTTGTTAACTAAAGGCTCGAGGCCGGTTCGGTTTGGTGGTGAATCATCGTCATTTATATATCACAAGCACAATAGGTTTTAACTCGTATGGTTAAATAAATAACCATGGTTTCGTTACCCGGTTAATTAATCAATAATCACCCATCATCATCATCATTGATTCGTTTGTCAACACAATTAATCATCATAATTAATCATTCAGCTTGAACTTTGACGAACCGCACAAGCAACAACCTGTGCCCACTGTCTTAACCTTGTCTTCACCGTCTGTGGATCATCATCTTCATAACACAAAAAAAAAATAACAAACCTAGATCAGCAAAATTAAACACAACAGATCGTAATTCAAATTTGATTAAAATATGAACAAAAAATTGTATAAAAAAAATATATATATATATTTAATCTAAAATTTAAAATAGGATGCTTCAATGTTTTCAAATATATTATTTTTTATATTTCATTATCGAAATAAAATTAATTAATTAAGTAAGTAATTACCACTGCTGAAGATGGCGTTGTGAGGACTGCCGCGAGGAGAAGGAGTGCCGTCACGATCGGAAGCAGCGGAAGAAGACGGAGTAGTTACGGCGGCGGATTTAGGGTTAATAGAATCATTGTAACTTCTATTAACGGCATGGTAAAGGCCGAGAGCTGGTAAAGTATCAACAAGACGACGATCGGTTTCAACTTCCGGCGAAGATTCAAATCCAAATCCCAATTCAATGCAAGCTTTAAGTTCATCCACGTCTTCATCCGTGACGCTTTTACTTCTATTTCTCCGGTTTTTCCAGTTTCCTTTACGACGAAGCCACGCTTCGTCGCGATAAAGATCCGGCGACCACGACCGCTGTTTAAGGAGGGGAGAAGATAATTCCTGTTTAAGAAGCGGCGGACGGTGGAAGAGAAAGGAAGGAGGTGGAGACGGCGGGAGGGAATCATCGGACATGGGTAAGGAGTTGGGGTAGTGCGGAGGTCGGAGGACCTCGCACGGTTGGTTAGGGGACGCTATTGCTTTTTTGTTTTTTGTTTTTTGTTTTGGCTTTGGGTGGTTTTTGAATGGGAAAGAAGAGGGGAGGCTTTAAGGGTGTGGTGAGGTGTTAGATCAAGTTGGAAACCCTTACCTCATTTTTATTGGTCCACGTCATGATGATCTGTCTTTTCTCTTTCTTAGCAAATACTATAACAAAATAAATATCTTTTATTAGTGTGATTTTGTTTTGTTCTTTGCTTGGCGTACAAATATCGTATATTACTATTTATTTGTTTGTTTATTGTATTTTAATTAACATTTGGTATTTATAAATATACAAGTTGTGTTTCGTGGTTTTTCAAAAATTAATTTTGTGTTTAGTGAGACCAAAGAGTTATTATAGCTTGTTGCCCAAGGAATTAATACGCTCGAGATCTTCGGTGAAATTGATCCGATTATACGTGAAGTTAGCTCTAATCTAGATTACTTGACGATTTTTTTTTTAATAATTTTAATCATGATTTTTTTTTAATAATTTTAATCATGATTTTTTTTTGTAATAATTTTAATTAATGATTTTTTTTTGTAATAATTTTAATTAATGATTTTTTTTTGTAATAATTTTAATTAATGATTTTTAATTTTTTATTAAATAATTGAATTCATTAAATATTCGTGCAACATTTTTTTACGTTTACTTCAATTTTTTCTAAACATAAATAGCGTGGCATGATTAACTTTAATATTTCAATTATGATGCACTTTAAATTAATTATTTATTTACATTAAAATACCATTACATGCGAATATTTTAATGCCTATAATAAAATAAAATAAAATAATTGTCAAGAATACAAACTATTTTCTTGTTAAAAAATTTATTAAAAAAGAAGTCGATAAATAAAACCATGTAATAATGTGTCAGCTTTTTTAAGTTTTTTTTTTAAATAATTTTTATAGTCTTTTATATTTTTGTTATAACATTATTATTTTTTAAATTAAAAATAAAGTTTTAAATAAAAGTTTAATTTAAATAGTTTATCTTAAAATATAATTTTAAGTATTTCATCTATTTGGTACAATTATTTTTTGGATAATGAAATTTCAAAAAACGATTAGGTTTAAATATGTATTTGGTCCCTGTAAATATATCATTTTTTGATTTTAGTTCATGTAAGTTTTTTTGTTTAAAATTTAGTTTCTGTAAAATCAAAGACGATCGACTTTACTCCATAACGTCAAATCAACATTAAAAAAATAAAACGTCGAAATACATGACTTTGTAAATGTAAACCAAACACACCATATCTTATGATGTATTGAAAACTAAAATGTTTTATATTATTAATTAATAAATTTATTAATCATCATTTAATAATTAATGTTATTTTATATATAAAAAAATATGAATAAAAATTAAAAGTCGGGTTTAGAAGTTTTTGGAAAATCCATCTTTATATGCCACAACGTTTTGTGATCTATTTTTTTGTTGTTGTAATGTTTGATTTGACGTTAGAGATCAATTTAAAAAAAAAACTTACCATGATTAAATTCAATAAGTGGTGTATTTGTCGAGATCAAAATACATATTTAGATATTAATATGAAAAACTGTTTTGAGAAACTGTTCGTAAAAATCTTTTTTAAAAGATACCTTTTAAAAAAAATATTATTTTTATCATGTTAAAATTTCTAATAATAAATATATAAATTATTTAATGTCAAAGTTATTTTTTTAATCAATAACAAATGAACCTAAAATAATTTGTACTATTTTAAGTAAGTTTTAATAAAAATTATATTTAAAGTCATAAATTCAAAATTACTTTTTAAAATTTTTAAACAAATGAAACCAATAACTAGATGAAATCTCTACATTCTAAAGTAAAAATTCAAATAACAAATATTTATTAAATAAAAAGTATTTTAAATAAAGTTAAGATCAATTAATATAGTCACATAAATCCAAAAAAAAAGTTTAACAATATGCATAGAGCTACATAAAATAGGTGAGATATTTAATTCCATCATAAATTATGTAACTTATCACGATGAAAACAATTGATTACAATGCTATATATTAATACTTCAAAATAATATTTTAAAAAATCTAATTTAATTGATAAATATTAATGTTTTTTCAGATTAGATGTTATATCTCAAATTTAAATTTAAAATTTTATAATTGTATAAATTAATTATAATAGTAATTATAATCTCTTATAGGAAAAAAAGGCAACAATATTTAATTAATCAATACAACAACAATTATATTATAAAATACGCGATATATTTATCTAAATATTTCCATCAATTTCCAATCGAATAATTTTTATTTAACCTAAACCAATGGAATAAATTGGCAATAAGATATATAGACCGTTTCTTACCTTATTCCGCACTCAAGTTTTTGTATCTAAGTTTGTAATTGAGTTGAGTTTTTTTGGGAAAGTTGCCTTATTCCAAAATTCTCATAATTAATCGTATACATAAACCATCATATTCGTACTTTACACATGCACTGAAATTATGATGAGGTATTCCCTCACAAAACAACAATTTTACAAATATTAAAAATTTTAGTTAAGGATAATTAATTTTCTAATTTTCATGTAAATTATAAACGACTGCTATCAATTTTTCAAACATCTAAAGTTGATTATTTATACACTACTATAAGTATTTAAGTGTTTTTTTTTTCATCTCTTACTATTTTCAAATATATAAAAAATTAATTTTTAAATTAAAAAATCCGAACAAAATTTAAGACAGATATATTTCGCTAAGACCCAAAAGTTATTCCACATATACACTTGTTTCCATTGATTTATTCATACCATTAAAACAGAGTGTCATCCATCATTAAAAATTTACTTGTAACTTTGGGCATTTCCCTTTCTCTTATCTCTATAATGTCTAGTAAAGTTTTTTTTAACATAGATTTTGAAAAATAGTCACAAAAAATAGTGTTCAATAACCAATAACTTAAATGTGGTGTAACCCTTAAAAGATTACAGAAAAAGTGACATTATTATTGATTTTTTAACATTTCTAAAAGTTTTAACCGTGGTTAATACTAAATTTTCTTGTAATGGTCTTGCCAAAGACTGAAGTAAAGCTTATGCATTAAGAAATCAATAAAACTAAAAGTTATCTTGAAAATATAAATTTAATATTTTTCAATACAATAATTATATTTCTGGTGCGGACTGCTAACCATACATGGGCAGCATGGTAGGTTAAGAGACACATCATAAAATCATGAAGTCACTTGTGAATTATTGAAATAATCTCAATTTGGATACATACGATATATTTTTCGTCTAGTGCTGATTAATTGAGCATATATGTACGAATATACCGCGCATGGATGCATTACGTGTAGATCCTTAATTAGCTTGTAAGAACCAACTACAGAATATTTATAAAAATATAAATAATATTCTTTTAAATAATTTAGTGGGATTTTTATTAATAAAAAATAATACATTTGTTTTGGCTTATTAATAAAAAATCCTGCTATTGTTAAATGGCAAAAATGAAATGGAATTATTATTACAAAAAGAGCATGTTTTGCTATCAAAACTTAAAGTTGTCTTTTTTTTTTATTCTCAGAAAAAGTGAACCTCGATAACTCAAAGTATAATAGAGAAATAAATAAAGTATGATTAAAAACTATTTTGATCATAAAAAATATACATTGAATAATTGCTCAATTGATTAACCGCTAACTTCTCATCGTTTTTCATTTTCTTTACAACTTGCGCATCATTTCAAATAAAATAAATGTAAAACTTTGGAGAATAAATAAAAGGTACAATTTTATAAGGACAATAATGAAATAAAAAAGTAACACACCAAAAACTTCTATCTCCTTTGTGGCTTTATTATCTATTGTTGTTATAGATGACAACATAACAACACCGTAAAATGAATAACAATTTTTTTTCGTAGTTATTAATCGTATTTAGTTGTAATAGTTTGATTTTTTTTAAGTTAATTATTTATGTTTTAAAATATGTATGAATTATTCATTTTTTCTATATTTTATTAAAGAATTAATTGTAACTTTAGTATTCCTATTTTTTTCAATTCACGAAACTGATCATTTATTTTAAAAGTTGACAATTTTGTTTCTCTCTTATTTTTTAATTAAAAATAAAAATTTAATATATTTTAAATGACGTGACATATGATTTTATGATATATAATTATAACTCATAAAGTTTAACTATAATCTTGAGTTTTTTTTTTTTTACATAATGTAGATAAAACTGAAAATATTCAATTCAAATTTGTAAGTGCATATAAATAAATAGAGATTCTTATATAAACGTTTGAAATTTAACATACTAAAATATTTACAACTTTTAAACATCCTCCAAATGAAATTTAAGTAAATTATAAACTATATAGACTCAAGATATGATCCGATTTTGACTAAGGATATGTAATAGTTGGTGAGCAATTCAGATATTCCCTAGACTTCTAACATTCATCTGTTAACTAGAAAATATCACCGAACTTGGTGAACATAAAACTCAGTAACATAGATTTAATAAAATCAATCATAGATGCTTCTCAACCATTTTAGTGTGCTAAACATGAAAAATCCTCTCAAGAAACTATAATTTAATTGAATAAAATGTTATATTTTTGTAAGCTACACTGAATACGTCTTCTATCTCTAGTCGTTATCATAAAAATTAAGCCACTAGATGTGAGTAATTCAATTAATTAAACTCTACCTATCAAGTAATCCATAAATACTGCATTGATTTTACCCAATGTTTTTCACTCGAGTAACATCTTTTGATAAGATTGAACATAACTACGTCAGTAATTGATATTCTATTTACCATCGTTTTTCCCTTGCTCCCTATTATATAGAGAGATAATTTATATAACTAGAATGAATCATATACTTCTCATTTGTTCATACATATCATGTATATGCATATAAAATAGTGGAGATCCGTTGAATCCAACTCTCCAATATTAAATATGTGATGAGTTACTCCACTTAATAGTTCTGTATAAACAATTATTTTCACTAATCCAACCGTAAAATCAAAAGTTTTTATTTAGTATACTAACTCCAAATTTTTTGGAAAATTTTAAAACTATTTAATACATAGTTAAATAATTCCAAATGAACGTATAATAAATTTTTTTAAAATATAAGTAATTATCTATTATTATATTACATAGCTACAAATTTTGGATTTATATAAAACTTTGTATGCTTCATCAATAATATATTATGTCAATAATCAACGGTTGAATTAATAAAATTCATTTTTTATATTTAAATATTAAACGAAGTTACTAATCACATAATTACTCTTAATGTCAACGAATGACCATCCTAACTAAAATAATTATATAGTATATACATAATCATCATATAAGAACAACATTCACTTCATTAATACATTTGCGCTTGCAGACATAATTTACATAAAAAAATGATAGACATGAAATTATGAATGAATACATTGAAATCTTATGATTTTAAGAATGAATACATTGATATATTATGATTAAAAGTAAAATACATAAAACATCTCTCAAATCATATATATATATATATATATATATATAAAAAAAAATATATATATATATATATATATATTCAAAATCAAAACTAATTCACTAATTCCCTCCCTTCAATGCCCTGAAACTCATAATTTTACTTAACATGCAAGATAAATAAATTAATGAATTCACTTTAATCAAACACTAAATTAAATAGAAACTCTAAACACACTCTATAGAGGTTTTAAGGGGATTCTATGTTATTTCTAATGTAGTAACGGATTATTGATCGCAAATCAAAGTTTGAAATTTACGTCTCACGAAGGAGAAGTGAAGGTTTTTCTCACCTTAGATGTTTGTGAGAAAAGTTGAAGCTCCATATTTCTCATTCGATATTTGTATGAAAAATTGAAACTCCATATTTTTTTTTTTTTCCTTCTTCTTCTTTTTCCTCTATCTTTGATTATGTCAGTGAGAGAGGCCGTGTGAAATATTAGCAAGTGAATTTTTTATTTGTTTCTGTTTTGAATTATGGTGAATATAGGTGCAATATAGAGAGTGAAAATAATTAATAGAAAAGAAGTCTAGTTATACTCATCTAAATGTTTACCTTGACACTTTAACTCAATCTTCTATAAATTCTATTTTTTTCCTAAACCAAATACTCAACCTAATCAATTAAATTATAATTAGATATAAATTCACTTATTTTAATTATTTTACATAATTAATTCAATATGATGTAATAACTAGAAATGCCAAGGATATTACGGGAATGATATGAGTACTTATTTAAAATAATAGAATTAATAATAATAATAAATAATAATAATAATAATAATAATAATAATAATAATAATAATAATAATATAGTCAGAGAAAATTAGGGTGTTACAAGAATTATTTAGATGCATTAATTATTTATATGTTATTAATTAAGTTACAAAAATAAAAATAAAAATTGAAGTTGAAAGTTAATTTTTTAGAGGATTTTATTGAAACTTTATAGATATTAATCATTTTGCATAATCGTATCATATGTCACGTTATTTAAAATATGTTACATAGTCATTTTTTAGTTATAAAAAGTTGGAATGAGATACTAAAAGTATCAAATTTTAAATTAGAAGAACCAATTTAGTGAATTGGTAAAAATAAGAGAACTAAAACTAAAATTAAACATATCACACCAATTTTTACCGAATATTATTATTATTTTAAAAAATAAGGGTAAAATAGGTACTTTAATTTAAAATGTAGTAGGAGTGTAGTAAAAAGGGGTATGTTGTAAAATTTTATAGGCAATATTGTTAGTTGGGCCTCAGGTAGGATAGAGCAGCAAGTCCAGGCCCAACAAAGAAATCGCTACGTTGAGGGCGAAAGAGAGGTGCTGCAAAAGAAGCAATAAGCACAAGAATCCATGATTCATCATCGGTTGGTGAAAAATCAAATCTTGTGGAACTGTTGGAATCAAAACTAGGGTTTTCAATTGCTTCGTGATTGCGACGAAGAAGAACAACAACAAAAGATGTGGCACGAGGCGAGAAGGTCGGAGAAGAAGGTTCACGATATGATGGACGCGGCTCGAAAACGTGCTCAGAGGCGAGCCGTTTACCTTGCAAAACGGCGCGGAGATCCCCAACAAGCAATTCAGGTCGTTGGATGTCGTTCTCGAGCCTATCGAGACGACGCACTTTATCAAGCAACCGAGGATCAGCAGGGCCTGTTAGTTTCCCATATCTGTTTCTTCTGCTTTTCAATTATTTATTTTAATTTCAATGAAAAATTATATGTGGAAATTCCGCGAAACGTTCTAATTATTATGTAGCGTTTCTCACGGAGTATGGAAAATTTTCGAAAGTTGCAAAATTGATTCTGTTAGTGTTCGGGATTAATGTTGTAATTTAAGGTCTTTTAGAGGTTCCATATTTCATATGAAGATAATTTGTTATTATTTTTCTATGTTGTTCATTTATGTTAGCTGTATTTGGTTCTATAAAAGAAGATTTGAAGTATTGTGCAAAATGCAAAGATAATGGTTTGTTGATGCTAATCATTTGTGTATTGTGTATCCGGATCATAATCATAATTTTAGTACAATTAAGGGTTCAGAGTAAGGAGAGTTAATCAGTATGCTTGTCTGGTAATGATAGAGTTATATTTATTTTTTCAATAATTTGTAAAGACATAAAATTTATCCTCTGAATTTTCGTTTGGCAAAACATATATTTTATTTAACTTTAATAGTTGATCTTGTAATTCATTTGTGTCTCAGGATACCTTGGAATGGGAAGCAGGATGTTTTGATTGACAGGTGTGCTGTTTTTCTACTGTTCCTGTGAATTCTTTTGTATATATATTTGATTTATAATTGAGTGCTAATCCTATGCGTTGACAGATTTGATGGGCGTGCTCTGCTAGATTTCATTAGGGATACTAGTTTTAGGCGTGTCCAGGAAAAGTCTGAAGAGGAAGAAGAATTAGAAGAGTTTGTTAATTTTGAGCGTTATCGGGATTTAATAAAGCATCGGCGTAGAGGATGTCGGTACTTTTTTATTTCTTGACGACGAGTTTGATTCTCATAATATGAACAGTTTGATTATTGTTGTCTTTTGTATGTCTTCTCTTTCGTCAACGTTGTTTTTTCCCGATAAAGCAATACAAAGGCAAAGGGTTCTAGAATTTTGTGGCCAATCTTATATCCAGGAGTTAATTTTAAAGCTGAATTTACGAACTAGGTTTTTAATGTTAACAGTTACTGATGAAGAGGCTTTACAACATGTAATTCAAGAGATGGAGGCCAAGGCTGCTGCTCCATTTGCTTCAGATAGGTTGGGAGATTCTTTCTATTCATATTTAACTAATTTTTTCATGTCATATCTGAGCAAAACATAAGCATTGATGTATCCATATATCTGCATATGCCTGGTTTGGAAAAATAAACTAGTAAATAACTGTTGGTTTTGGGTCTGTTTTTTGTTTTTATTGCAAATAATCAGATGGTTAAGTAACAATATTGTGCTTCCAAGAACTACTGTTTATATTATGAGTCATTATTTCAATGATTGTTAAACTCTTGAGTTAACATAGAATTGTATGAGTATATAACTCCAGATCTCAAAATTGAGTTATGATGCTTACAAAATGGTTTTTATTTAAACTTGGGTAAAGTGACATAGACTTGCCTAAAATTGCGAGTTTGAGGGGGCATTAGAAGTCTACAACTTAATGGTTAATTTTCCTTTATATGCCCGAAAGACAGTAGTTCAATGTTTTTCAAAAATCTGAAAATGCAACTGTTGAAGGACAAGGCTCCATAATGTACAAATCATTATCCTCAAAGTGGTAACACTCAACTCCAAATATGCATGTAGCATCCCTACATGAATGCTTCTTCTCCATTGCTCCCACTATAAACTAATTCATGAACCATAGAACATGAGCAATTTTGTTGTTGTATATGCTATGAATGTAACATGCCAATGAGGCGAATGAAGCCAGCTTTGATGAGCTAAAATCTAACTCTTCAAAGTGGAATCCAACTCCAATGAGAACTCAGTCCCACCCATCTTTCTCTCTTAAGACATTTTAGTGTCTGGACTTAGTGATTTGTCAATTTGTCCTTCAATTGTGAATTTGTTATGCTCTGTTTGTGTGCTTAATTGTGAACCTATCTTCTGATTTATGAATTTTTCTATCGATTCTTGTTGTCTGGACTGGTCTGTAGATATATTATCTGCAGCGTTATATGATGTGTTGTTTGTACACTTTGTGAAAGATAGACTTCTTTTTTAAAATAAAAAATGATTAACTTATTTTGTTTGTTTTCATGTACATTTGTAGATCTAATTTATCACAGCCTGCTGCAAGCAAAGGATCTTACTCACAGGTTGGGTTTTCTTATGAAGCAAATGGCAAAGAAGAATCCCAGATTTCAGATGACGATGATGAGGAAGATGAAGAAGAAGAGGATGATGAGGAATTTAACAGTGATGATAGCAATGATGAAGGAATGGAGGTAATTGCAAAAGAATATGGGGTCAAAAGGTATGGTTGGCTTGTTTACATGGATAAGAAAGCCAAGGAGGAACAAAAAAGACAAAAGGAGATAATCAAAGGTGATCCTGCAATTGTAAGTGGAAATGTTCATATTAAGAATGGATACTATTTTGACTGTTATTTAGAGAATACCGTGTAGACGTTTTTGAATTATATGTTATAAATTTTATAGAAGAAACTCAGTCGCAAGGAAAGAAGGAAGGCTTCTCAGATTGAAAGGGAGAGAGAACGAGAAGCTACACGGATTTCTGGAACTCGTGTCCTACATCACGACCCCTACCGGTAGAAAATATTGATATTTTTCTACTTCAGATTGAGTGAAGAATATATGAAACTGTGCTCCCACTGACAAATGGATAGTGGATTATTTTTGCATATTAGTCTTAATGATGCACTCAATATATACATGCAGGGAATCAAGGCAAAGTCCTACTTACGAAGCTTATTCTCGTTCTAGAAGGTATACCATCAGGGTTCCTGCTTTAGGTCTCTGGAGGGTGTTATGTACACATTCATTTTCCATGTTACTCATCCATCTCACAAAGGATTTTTTTTTTGTAATTTACAGATCAAGATCCAGATCACGGTCCTATTCTCCGTCCTATGCAAGGCGTTATTCACGGAGCAGTCATTCTGATGATATTCTCCGAGGCAAACCAAGGACTGCTAAAATAGAATACATAACTGAATTTGGGGGCTCTGGAGAAGCAGATGGACCCAGACGCGAAGGATTTTCTCCACCGCGATCTCCTACATCTCAAGTTGATGTGTTAAACCGGTCGGAGCACTGGACCTTTAATTCTTGCCAAGATAGATTGGACAGTCTTTTCTCTGTGCAGCATATCACCCATATTGTTGCCTGAGGCAATTTTTTTTGGTTTAGAATAGATCAGGACTAGGAGTGTCAGGGTAACTGCCAAGAGGAAGATGGAGGAGGCTTCCTGTTTGAAGTTCATTGTTCCCTGAAATGAATTTTGCATAATTATCTGTAGTTGCATGGAAATATTACTAATATTTTTATCTGATACCTCTACTGTCTTGCAGGTCATCATCTGGTTGCATACTCGAGGCATTGCATGTCGATCCTGCATCTGGTGTATCTATTGATAAGAGCGCTAAAGTCTTGAAGCAATCCGTAAGGTATACCATCATACCATCACCCCAACAGTAGAGCTGTCAATTAAGCCACAGAGTTCAAAGTCCCTCTTAAAAATCCTCCTACTAAAGTCCTTTAACATTAGACCCCTTATTGAGATTATTTTTTATGGGCCTAAGTGAGGAGGGGGCTCATGCGCCAAATGTTTTGTCAATTGAGATTTTTTTCTTGAAAAATTTCTGAAATTTATTTTTACTCAGAAAAATATCGAGAAAAAAATTTCTCGAAAAATTTTCATAAAAAAATCAAAATTTTGTTTTCCTGGAATAACATCGAAATTTTATTTTCTTGAAAAATTTGCTAAAATCTTTTTCTCCCCAAAATCGATTTTTTTTTTCTCACAAGTATTGAAAAAAATTTTAAATAATTTTTTAACGGAAAAAATCAACATTTTGAGAAAAAAACTGAAAAACTTATTTCTTGGAAAAAAATCAAAACTTGTCATAAAAATTTCAAATTTTTTTTGAAAAGAAATCGAAAAATTAAATTTGAAAAAGTAGGGCCATAGGTCCCACTTAGCCCACATAATTTTAGGGGATTTTTAGCTTTCGGGCTTCCTTTATTGGGTCTTTTTCACTATAAATTTTTTTGGCTCCTCCAACATATAGGTCCCGGATCCAATAATTAGTGGGCTTGTAAAATTAACACTTACCGAACTGTGTATTTGAATGGAGTTTTTATTGTATGGTTTTTGTGGTACCTTCTGTTAGAAACCATAATAGAACTACATATTGTTTTGGAAAAATCTTCATTGAATTCTGAAATATGTATACAAGGTGTCTAAAAGTGATTCAGCAAATCCATACACATCAATACCCAGGGCCAGGCTCCTGCAAAGGAAGTGTTTTTGTTTCCACTAAACAATCAACGAATCCTCCAATGCGATGAGTCAAGGTTCCTGATAAATGGTGTCCTTTGCCAATGCTAGAAAATAAGTGAAAACAGCCTCAGAAAAATTAGCCAAAAGTATAATATAACAGAATAACAACCTTTAAAAGGACAAACATAATAATTGTAACAAACATAATTTACTAGCTGACCCCCCTGGCTGGCATGTCCATAGCTGGTTTATTCGTCTACTCTATATTCTCATATTTGCTCATGTACACAATACACTCTCCAAATTTGGGGTTTAGTATTCTGAGTCAACGGTCTAACACCATATACTCTGTTGACCCTTAAATTTTGCATCAATATCCATTCTATATTCATCCAACAGTCACTATTACTGCCAGACTTTCTTTTGTTATTACAAAAGGGCATTTATGTGAATATTTTTTTATTTACTTATTTCTCTGCTTGTTGCTATTCTCTTTTCCACAGCACATCTTCAGGTTCAGCATTAGCCAAGTTAAAGGCAAGTGGTTCTGGAGGGCTCTTAAAACCTCAACAAGGGGAGAAGAAAGAAACTCCTCAAGAGAGACTCAAAAGGATCATGAACAAGCAACTAAATAAACAAAGTATGACTGTTGGAATATTTTTTTTCAACCACAACAAATATACTTCAACATTTTATGAATTCTATATCAGTTCCCGATATTTATATTTCTTACCATTTTCCTGTGCAGTTAAAAAAGATACTGCTGCAGAACTAGCCAAGAAAAGAGAACAAGAGCGACAGAGGCAGGAAAAGCTTGCTGAGACTAGTCGATTGAGTAGGTATAGACATCGCAGCCGCAGCAGGAGTTACAGTCGTTCTCCACCAAGGTATTTAATCACACATCACACATGCTAAACGTTTTAGCAAACCTAATGTATTCATAAGATAAAGATCAGAAACCTTTGGTTTAATGGAGTGATTCATCATACTAAACTAGTCATTACGACCAAATTTGTCTCAAGTTGAGTATTTGCCTGGTCCTACCTGAGGAAATCCAATGTTTGTCTTTACCAATTTATATTAGATAACTAGGCAACGTATTGCCTCAGGTTGAGGGGGAATATGGTGATGTGATTCTTAACTTTTAGGTGTGAATTGTTTATGCACTTGAAACTTCTCAACAGTGGTAAACAGTGATTGGTTCAGAGTTCATAAAACTGTGCTATTTTTGCAAATAGAGCCTTGCTTTGTTTTTCCCTCTGGTTAATTATTTTTGAAATTGTATGATTAACTGCAGAAGACACAGACGTAGTAGAAGTCCAAGTAGAAGCAGGGGTTCAAGAAGATATTACTCTCGTTCTCGCTCTCGCTCACGATCTCCTCGCACCAATTCTCGGTCCCCTTCTCGCAACCGTTCGCAGTCCCATTCACGCTCTCCTTATTCTCGTTCTCCCAGGTAAAATTGTGTTGGTTTTCATTTCCTGTGCCTCAGGTTTGTGCCTCATCATATACTGATTCATAAAGTTGATATTTCAGGATAAGAAACCGTTCAAGGCACTGATGATGAAACGTTGTATGCTGGAAAGTTTATGTGCAATTTGTTTATATTGATATATGGATTTTATTGCTCCCAAGTGGTTTAGAGGAAAACCTGTGTTAGTGTTGAAGTTTCTGTAGGCAATCTTTTTGATCATGTCATTTTAGTATTTGCTGTTGTATATTTCACATTTACGGATTGCGAGTCATTTGATGTCTCCAAAGTTCCGATTAGGTACATGTTTGTCATGTATGAAAACATAAAATTTGTAACTTATGTTCCTTTAAATTGTAGTCTTTCCTTATTATTTTGCCTTTGAACAAGTGTTACATTTGTTTATAATGGATTAACTACATAATCTTCGTTAACAATGTGCCAGAAAAAACAGATTCGTTCTTTTCCTGGGTGTAATTGTCCTTAGCAATCTAACAAAAGATCACCTGCATTAATACAAGTTTTTATTATATTATTGGGGATTGGGTCGTCAGAATGCTTTTTGGTACAAGTGTTTGAATATTTGTTAAAGTTACTAAGTTCCTAAAGAACAATAAAACTCTTATGCCACTTTTGAGACAGGATGGATTTTGATGATAAAGAAAATAAAATCTGAAACTTTTAATTTCATTAATACTAGCATGGTGTAAAGATAACCAATCCGCTGAGCTCAAATAGTTAATTATTAATGAAACTAAATTTAGACCTAGTCGTTTGAGTAGTACCTGAATTCGATCTGGCTGAACTAGCTGGAACAATTATTATTTTCGGTTTTTGCACAGGCAAAAGAAAAGCTGGAACAATTATTAACTATGTTTTTATTTTTGTCTCTATCAAACTTCAAATTACACAGACCCCTTTAATACATTTAAGCCAGTAAAAAATTAATTACCAACACAGATTAAGCCTTTTAAAATTATTACCTACCTTACTGTCCATTACTGATAGTTTGATACCAGTATCACCAATAGTGGGTCGTATTAACTCTGAAAATAAGTAATGGTGCATATTCTATAAATCAGTTAGTTTTCAGAATATTTTTGTTTACAGTCTATGATTGGAATAATATTTGTAGTAATCTAGTCTTCGAAAAACTGAGTTGGATTAAAATATGTTATTCACCAAAAAAAGTGGGCAATTATTTCGTCTCCCCCTTGTGGGCCATGGTAAGTTGATTGGTTTGATTTTGATGATGACAATAATAAAATATTGTGTGGGTTTATTTTTGTGGTTGCAAAAAATAATTTTAAATTAATTAAAAGTGCATTTTTTTAAGATAAATTAAAAGTGTGTTAAAATATAAAGTAAGTTTTATTTAAAAACATTAATTTACAAAATAAATTGAGCAATAAATTTTAATTTAAAAAATTATATTTTAATTTTAATTTAAAATTATAAATTATAAATTTTAATTTTAATTTTAAAATGAAAATTAATTCTACTCAACAACGTATCTAAACATGGTAAATGAATTTTACACCTCTATAACAAATTTCTACTTCCTAAAAGTGAAAGAAAAAAAATGCTATATTGCTTTGTATCTATATCTGATGCAAACCAATTGCACATTAAATAAGTGGGTGCTTTATGTCATTGTCCAGAAACTTAGTTGTAATCCCAATTGAATCCGGATGTTCATAGCCATCCAAACAAATTTTGACCAAATTACATATGATATTTGATTATTAATTTGAATGAAGTTGATTGCAAGTGAAAGATAAGTGAAGATTGCAGTAGGCCGAAAGCAATGGAACATGGGATTATAACGTCCAAAAACTATGAAGTTTTGTCCGATTCCACATTTAACCCTCTAATAGAATAGATAAAAAAAAAATTATACAAAAAAAGAATAGATAAAAAAAGAAATCAGAATAAAGAACTTAGCTCAGTGGTAAAATAATTTAGTCTACAAAAAATAATCAAAGAATTGATATTTTAACTATATTTTAAATGTGCATAGGTTAGTATAATTAATAATTTATTTATTAACAATTTATATTATTTATTTTATTTTTTAAAAGTGAATTGTCTATGTTATACGTATTTAATCTTACATTAAAATACTCATTTAAGATGCATTTTTTGTTTTTGTTTTTAATGTGTCTAAAAGTAAATGGGAAAAATATAAAATTCACTATAAAAAGAGATATGATTTAAAAATAACTTATAAAGATTAGACACTTTTAATTTATAAATTAATATAAATTAATTTTATAAAGATGAATTATACTCAATTTAAAATAAGTAATATCAGAATTCATTTAGTTACTTACAATATTATCTATGCATAATTTATTGTTAAGTTGGTGAAATCCATTGACGTCAGAAAAATTAAATTTAAATTAAACCTACTTTTGTCATTCTATTTTTGGTTCGAGCTACCACTATATATATTGAAGAAATAAAATTTAAATCCCACGTAAAATAAAGGATTTAAAAAAATAGAAGGAATTTTTGTTGTCGATGTTAATTGATAAACATTTAAATTTCATATAAAATAAAATAAAATCTGATGAGATGTTAAAAAAGATATATATTATATTTTATAAGTAAATTTATAAAGATAAATATGATTCAACAATATAAATATATAATGTAGTATAAAATCTATCAATTCGAATCATTTACCATTTATATTCATATAACAAGTTGAATATTATTGGAATAAGGGGGGGTGTATTAGAAAGAAAAAACTCAAATTTCACAGAGAATAAAGATAATATCTAACATAAGTTTATAAAGAGAAATATCATTTATCTTTCAAGTCAATGTAGGACGAGTAGGGATGTCGTTTGGTATAAACATAACCATATATGTGTGTATATATATAATAATAATAATAATAATAATAATAATAATAATAATAATAATAATAATAATAATCCTTTACTTGTCTTATTGAATAAAAATAAAAATACAAAATATTTCTTGCGGTCTCTTAATTAAATTTTAAGTAACAATTAAGTTTTTTTATTTATTTTATTTTTTTCTGATTTGATCATTTACATCTTATAATGTCAACAATGATATCCCATTTTAAAGAAATCTAGAAAATTCATCAGCATCTTCAAAGAAGAACCCATAAAATTCATTATTAATTTCAAGAAAATTAATATATTCATAATTCAAATATTCAAATCAACTGATATCTTCATCTTCATCTCCAACAACAACAACAACATCAAATACCTTAAATAAAAAACTCACACTTATTATTTGATCCATAAATCTCCAATAAAATATATCTTATTATTCTTTCTATCATTCACTAACATCAAATGTGAGTTTTTTATTTGATGGATTTGGTGTTGTTGTTTTTATTGAAGAGAAAAATATGAATTTATTTGAAGATTTGAATTATGAGTTTAATGAAAATCTATATTTTATTGAAGATAATAATTAATTTTATGAATTTTGTTTGAAGATGATGATGAATTTCACAAGTTTATGTAAAAAAAAAGACTACATTGTTGATATTTTAAGACACAATAGATAAAATAGTTACTTAAAATTAAGTAAATGATCAATTAGAGAGGAAAAAAAATGACTGAATTATTATCTGAAATTAAATTAAATGATCAGGATAAGTGTTTTGCGCCTATACCCACCCTAGATCCTTATAAGTATCCATAGATGTCATGAATACGCTTTAAAAATTATATTTTTATGTAAATAAATAAAAAATAATAATTTACGTAGTATTTATTCATTTATTTAATTTACTATCGATACATAAATATGTGTGTAAATATATAATTACTTTCGCATATATATCTTTTAACCAATAAATATTTAAAATATATATTTATTTTATTTATAAGTATTAATTTAATTGTTTCTTCTATCTATTGCAGAAATTAGTGAGAGCACAAATTTTGTCACCCCTAAAGACAAGTTGAGATTTTAGACCTCTATTATACAAATTGATCAATTCTATTAACCTCTTAACATATAGGGGAGGTAACGAGGTGGGACAAGTTAATTTTTTTTCTTTAGTTATTTTTGTATGGTTATTAACCTATTTTCTAACACAAAGATCAGACTCAATAAATTTAGAGTTTTATTATTTATGTTTTTTTTTATATTTACTCTGAATTTCTAAATTGAATAAATTCTAATAATTCGAAGTTATGGCAAAAGATAAACAAAATCAAAACAAATATAATTTCAATTAAAATTTGAATATATATGAATTATTCTGAATAATTCATTATTAATAAAAGTTAATTAATGATCACTTTCCTATTACTTAGTCAAATTATAGGTTGTGTAATGATTGACTGATTATGTTAATTTTTAATTGAGGTTTTTTAGTGTTATTTCTTTGCTATTGATGAGTTAATCCATCGACTCGTGTCTAACTCGTCAAGCAGCAAACGGGGTGCATTGATTGGCTTTGAAACCTATCTCATCTCAATGAAGAAGAGAGTGGTCTTAACTCTTTCTTATAATAGTTTATAATTGACAATAACTATAAGGTAAATATTTCACGCAAGCTCCTTAACTCTAACACACAAACAATCCCTTTTGTGGCCTCAATTTGAAGCTGTCATTTTTAGCATTAAAAAGACAAGTGGGGATGTTTCTACCTCTAAAAGATACTTATTTATATATGGAAAATACCAATAATTTACCGAAAGCTATGTATGGGGTGTATAATTAGTTTGCAAATTGCTATAGCTATATGCTTCTTTTGGTGACCTTATATAATATATAATATATAATAATATCTTTTGCATCTCTTTGAGCATTTCTTGAACCACAAGGGATTTTTCTAGTATCTCATAGGCCATCAAGCTCACGTCTAAAATTACACTTTATTCCTTCCTTTTTTTCACACAGCACGCGTCTTCCCTATTGAAAGTCATCGATGCTCATATTCATATTCATTGATACCTTCCTATTATATTATAGCTTTTAACATTCTATTCTTACTTCACTTGATTCCATCTCCACTTTACTTTGAGTGACAACATGCACTCAATATAAAACAATATCTTTTCCTTTCACACGAGGGGTCAACAATCTTATATAACATTCAAATATAGTCTATAGTTACTAATTTATACTATGTTAAACTTCAACAGCTAGCTAGCTATATATGTAGCTTCAATTAATGTCCAATTAGGTAATATATAATCAATTCCCTATCTCCAACTAGATAGCTAAGCTAACATTCTCTTTGGACAAGGAAAAAGTCTTAATTAAAAATGTTTCTTAGATACTCATTAAAAAAAAATGGATTTATACCTATATATCACCCTCAATCAAATTGACAAAATTAAATAATTAAACTATTAATAAATTATTATAAACTTTTTTATGCTCTTTTGAAAATATTAATTTTACAAAATTTTGTAATTATTGTTTATCTTTCTTCTTAGATTATTATAGTAGTTAATATTTTGATGTTTACAATATTTCTTTTTATAAATAAGCGTTATGTTTTTGTGGCATAAACTTTGAATAATTTTTTAAAGTAGTTTAAATCTGTAAAATTTATAAAACTTAATCATAAGAATGATTATATGAATAATATTAATAATACTGTAGTTTAATAAATTGATATCTATATATATATATTTAACACACTTAGGTATATACTTAACAAATTTAAAAGGTAGTATGATGTTCACATTTTAAAATTCCCATTTGAGGAATTGTATCTTTATGCTTTTATTAATTAATCAATTTATTTTTTCTATCGCCCCACTAGTAATGATTAAGCCTTTTTCTGGGCTATATGTAACATATAGTTAAAGGCTGAAGAAAATAATCACAATCGACTAAATATAATATCTCTAAAAGACTTTTAATCAACTGTAGCTTGACCCACTTGGTTAAAATAAACTAGGCTCATAGTTATTGTAATTATATATTATTATTACTATTATTATTAAGTGAAGCACATGGCGTGATATACCTTTTCTTGGACAGCTTAAATTAATGTATTTCTTATGTCCAGTCAATATATATATTGTCGAAGACATTGAAAGTAGGTAAAGGTTCTAACTCTTTATAAATATTTTCTCTTACATATGCACTCACATATGATATCTCAACTATTAAATATCACATGCTTGTACTCTAAAGCTAAAGCTAATAAATATATTACGCTGCATTAGTATATGACCAATACAAACTGAAATTTCAATGCTTTATCTGTTTTGAGAAAGAGAGTACTCTCAATTATTTGTTGTGTTTCGAACCCTTTTGTTTCAAACATGACCTTACTTTTTCTTCTTTCTTAATATTAATGCACATTCAATCATTCTTGCGTCATTTTTCCTTTAGGCATATAAGAGACCCTGCTTTGATACATTTGATTAAATAATTAAAACCTAAATTAGTCTTTATTCATGTATAGGAACAAAATATTGAGTATCGAAGATGATGAATTAAATTATGAAAAACTTGAAATATGCACAACCAATATATATAAACTAGTTTTACACATAAGTTCAATAAGATTTCAGTAGTTTAATGGTATATTTAAATTGCGACTACAAAATGGAGAAAAACTTAAGAGTATCGTCGGATTGGAGATTGATATATATTTTCATATATTAGATCAGTTTGTACAATTTAAAAAAATAAATTGTTCATCCTTTTGTTTCTAACTTGTTTAAAAATGAATTTTAAAAATAAAACTTCAAATAAAATTTAGTTTAAATAGTTTTTCATACTTTTTTTTGTGAACAATGAAATTTTTTTAAAAAAATAATAAAAATGTGAAATCATTTTAGTCTCTGTAATTTTATTTATTTATTTATACTATTGCAAATTCTAACAAATTTTAAAAAATTTGTGATTTGAAGATGAGAAAATTAAGGTTAAATATGAAGGTTCTTGAGTTTTTATTAATTTTTTTTGGATTGAAGACGAAAGCTATTGAGCTTTTATTATTTAATTGGTTAATTAATTTTAAGTTTTTAATTAAATAATTAAATGAGTTAATAATATGAATTTTAATTTTAAATATTGTGTTGTCAAAAATAATTACACAAACATCATGTGTCATTTGATCTAAAATTAGTCATGTCACTATTTTTTACTAAAAAAAATTTATAAAAGATTTTTTTTTAAATTTGTTAGAACTTGTAAGAGTATAAATCAAATAAAAAAATTATAAAGACTAAAATAAAAACAAAACATATTTATAACGATAAAAAGTATATTTAAACTAATATTTTTTATTATGTTAAAATTTTTAATAACAAATATCTAAATCGTTGAATGCTAAAATTATTATTTTTAATCTGAAACAAATGAGTCTGAAATAATATATATTATTTTTAATAAGTTATTATAAAAAATATTTTTAAAAGTATAAAATTAAAATTTATATAATTTATTTTTTAAATCTATAGCAAATATGTCCATTAATTAAACTCGAAAATTGTTTTGGACACCGCACTCCAACCAACCACATTACACTCAACTACCAAAAGGGATAAGTTCTTCCCTCAAAAGATTTTAGAGACACGTTAATTAATTATGAGTTCTTTTTCCATCATATATATTAGAAAAATGTTCGTTTTTAATTAAAAAGAGTCTCGTATTTTTTTTTCCTATCTTGACTTTCTTTCACTTTTTGATATGACACCTATCTAAGTTTGACTAGTGGGGGCTATATATTGATCTTAATCATCACTTTATTAATGTCCAATAAACGGTTGATACTGCTCCCTTTAAAAGAACAGTTAAGTACAAGCGTTATTTTTCTACTCCTTGATAAAAACTCAACCATATATAGTGGCATATGACCTAAAACTAATGTTCACACTTGGGGCTACCAACATCAAAATGTTCACAAGTGCTTGTATATATGCCACCATGTCCATGTGCATGCATCCAATGCTGCAAAGAGACGTTAAGAAAATAACAAAAGTATGCTATCAAAAAATGAAAAATAACAAAAGGAAAATATCAAGTGCCGACTTTCTTAGCATGTATTCTCCTCGAATGATATATAAGTAAACGCTTTAGTAAAAATGTTATGTATTTAGTTAAAAATTTAATTTAAATATATAATTTTTTTAATTATATATTATTTTTACTTATATTTCATTTTAGAAAGAGTAAGTGGTTAAATAATTTTCTATCAACTTTCAAATTATTTTATAAAATTCCTCTAATTTTGGATACTATTTGGACAAATCTACTCGTTAGAAACAATTCAATATAAAGTTTGATAACAATTCAATTTTAGAAAACTTATCAATACTAATTTTGTGAATAGTTTTTTTTATATAATTTGTGACTGCTTTTTATTGATATATCAAGTTAAAAAATGAACTAACAAATTACATGATGACGTGATAAAGCATATGTTCATTAAAATTTATAATATAAAATTTGAATAAAAATATAAAACCTAATAAAATAAGGTTTTTCAAAAGATATACGTCGTCAATTATTTACTTGACAACTCATTACTCAACGCCATACATCAACAAAATAAATTCAAATTTCAACGGTGAAGATTTTTGATTTTTGAAAATTTGAAAACTACAAACATATTTTTGGTAACTTGACAATTCATTATTCAACACAAAATTTCAACAAAAATAAAATTGAAAATAAGTGGCTTGAAATTTAAAAAATTACAAGTATTGTATTTTTACATTTAAAAATTAAAAATATTATTTTGACAGAAAAAAACCCTTTTTGAAAAAGGATGAGAGAACGATTGATATTATTAAAAATAAATAAATATAATTTTTTTTTGCAAGTGTCCAATTTACTTTAAAATATTTTTTATCTTGGACCTAAATAAAGAAGAGAGAAGTAGTACCGATTTTGGGACTCATAAAACTTTATTTTATTTTATTAGTGGTTTTTTAATTTTATTCAAGGGGCTTATTTATTAGCCTTTGGAAAGTTTGGAGATAAAAAAAAAGAAAAAGTGTAGGCCCACGTGAGTGCACCAACCTTTTCATGTATAGACGTGACCGCGTGATAGTTATGGATTGTGGTTGAGTTTGAGGTTACCTAACCTCCAAATCCAAATATGTACTATTGATTGGGGAGAGATACATCAAATTAATGGAGATGCATGCCAATACTCAAGAGGCTGAGCGATGCTAACTTCTCACTATTGCTTTTTTGTAGGTTGAGTTATGGAAAACGGTGACACCTTTAGCAGCCAGCTCGTGAAGGTAACACTAATTAATTAAGACTTTTTGTTTATAATAGTTCATAATATCACATCACATGCTTCGTTATTTATTTTTTTTTAATGACAAAAATTTAAGATGGAGATATGAGGCCTCAATAAAAAAATAGTGAGAATCTTAAAATTTTAAAACTCAAGAATACTTACACTTATAAAAAGATTTTAAAATTTGTTTCATTCTCATTCAATTATACTAATGAGATTCAAATTTTAGGTGTAGACAAAGTATAAAATAGTCCCAAGCACCACTTATGAAGCATATGGATATTTGTATTAAATACTTTGGGAAGCTTTGAATTAGTCGATGTGTATTTCTTGCACAATTGTAATCTAATTGATGGAGGCTTTTATGGGATGTTGAGTGAATGTTATGCCTCTAATTAGTTTGGAGCCTTTTCATGAGGTGGAGTTTTTACAAGAATGTGGTATATTTACTCTTTTAATCAGAACTTAGTATGCCTTATGCTTTTTAGATGCTCCTTATATTTATCTCGTCTCTTAAAAAAAGTTTGACCATACTGATTTTTATAATAAAAGTCTATATTATCAATTAGGAAACGAGATTATATAAAACAACACACTTGTTTCTATTTATTAAAATATATTTTATTTACGATAAAATAATATAATTTTACATATAAGACTTAAAACAGATAATAACTAAAAAATATGATTTGAGGTCAGAATAATATATATCTTATCTTTATAGTTAGATATATCTATAGTAAATAAAATTATATTAATAGAAAAATAATAATTAATGTTTTATAAATAGTTTAAAAGATGATTAAAAAAAGTATAAAACAAACAAATATTTTAAATGAGAGATATGGATAAAGTAGTTGGATATAGCTCTTTCTTCGTATATTCTGAGGCAAATGACGAAGAAAAATAGTACAAAAAATTGCAAGAAAGAAATGAACAAAAAAGAGAAAATAGGAGTGATTAACGTTAGAGTACCTCAACAACAATGTGTCATTATGATTGTGTGCTTAGCTTATAGACCCCCCGCCAAACAAATGCATGATTACTTGTGGGCCAAAGATTGGTCACGCATACTACTAATAATAACTAATATTTTTTTAGTGATTATTATATATAATACTAATCTAGAATCATCGGTTAACCAAGATAAAGCAACAAGCTTATAATACCATAAAATACAATATCAAATATCTACGTGGTCACTTGAAAAAACAAAACACAAGTTAACCGAACATGGATATAATAGAAGGAATCCTAACATGTGCCATTGCATTTTTTTAGTTTATTAACAAATGTTGTTAGTACACTTAAGTAAGACCTTATAATAAAATACTAATAAAAAGTAAAATAGAGGATTATGTGATTACTTTAAACAAAAAACAAAATTGTACCGCGTGGGAAGCTTTTGTGTAGCAAAAAATATAATCTTCTCGTTACCGTTGATAAAAGGACAAATCTCCTAAACAAAGAACACTCACAAATTCACAATTGTTAATTTTCTTAATCGAGCCGTTGCTCAACAGCTGTTGCCTGTTGATCATAATATCATGCCATCATGCTTTGCAATTTATACTACTTTCTGATCAAGTGCTTATTTTTCACGTATGATTTTTCAGTTTTACCTATTGTTTTCTTCTTATCACAGTTCATCATCACTTTATAGAGTTAAAGGGGCATGCAGTCATTCAGCAAAAGTAATAATAAAAAAATAAAGGGGCATGCAGCATTTCACACAACTAATAATATCTAAGTATTTATCACTTTAAACAAATAATTTCGAAATATATAATTAAAAAACTACGAAGTTCCGATACTTTAAAATTAAGCATTTATTTGTAAAAGAATCACAAAATTAACTATTATTTCAGTTTTTAATATAATATTAATTATTATCTTTATTTTACTATTATTAATTTATTTAACAATTTCATATATATTAAAGGAATATATAAAAAACAAACTATATTTTTATCATATTATTTTTTTCAACGTCATTGGTGTATTTATTATTATTATTATTATTATTGTAGTAAAACGAAAGATAGATTGTGAATTAAGAGTTATATATATATATATATTATTTTATCTGTCGTAAAATAACTGTTGTGATTGATAATTTTATATAAATTAAAAAAATAAGAAAAGATAATAGTGGTTTATTGTTATTAGTTATTGATTAATTTTATTTATTAATATTAATGTAAAATATAAAATAATAATTTTTAAAATATATATAATATTAATTAACTGATACATTGAAAAAAAAAATCAATTAATATTAAATTAAAATGGATATAACTAATTATACTTTTTTTAGTGTACTATCTAAATTGTTTATAATTGGCTGAAGTATTATTTAAGCCTTATTGATTTTAGCAAACTCAGTTGTATCCCATTGACAAGATACATATTGAAAAGAGTATCTCGGATTCGGGATATAGATTAACCCACATAATAAAAAAAAAGTGAATGTGATAATCTCAGCCGACTAAAACTCGAGGCCAAGTAAATTGTGGAAATGACAAAGGGCTTATAAAAGTTAAGGGACTAAAAAAAAATAACCTTAATGTTACTCATTGTACAAAATATAAACACCAATCTTTATTTTTTATCGCATAACAAACATATTAATTTTATTATATCATTATTTAGTTTTTTCTTTTTTAAAATATAAATAGGATAAATAAGTGTCCAAATATTATTTTCGTGGGTGATCGTAGAAGTATAAGAAGAAACATGAATCATAATTTTGTTGTCCGTTTTACCATTTTGGACAAAGCATATTATTTACTTTATAGTGTGAAGACAAGGAGCGATGAGGAAAGTGAAAATAAAAGAAGAAAAATAATTGGTAAATGTCTGATGAAGTGTGAGAGAAAAAGATAAATAGAAGTAAATGTATAAAATATTAGAAGGTATTAATATGATTGTTGAAGAAGAATCAGCAAGAAGGTGTGGGGTCCATTATTTTTGGTTCTATAAATGAAGAAGGTTATGTACAAAACTAAAGTCTCTCTGTCTCTGTCTCTAGAACTGGAAAACGCAGTTAAACACTTCCCTCTCCTTCATGATACAACAAAAACAAAACACAAACTAGCACTTCCTCAAATTAAAACACAATGGTTGACGTCGACCGAAGAATGACCGGTTTAAACCCGGCTCACATAGCCGGTCTACGACGTTTATCAGCACGAGCCGCTTCATCTTCATCCTCTTCCTCAGAACGCAATGGTTTACTTTCATTTTCTTCAGTGGTTGATAAAGTCATAACTCAACTTCATAACTCAGGCGTACAAGTTCAACCTGGTCTCTCCGACGCTGAGTTCGCACGTGCAGAGGCAGAGTTCGGTTTCGTTTTCCCGCCGGACCTCCGAGCAATTCTCGCCGCCGGCGTTCCTGTTGGTGCTGGTTTTCCTGACTGGCGATCAAGCGGCGCTCGCCTCCGTCTTCGTGCTTCACTCGACCTTCCGATCGCTGCGATTTCGTTTCAGATCGCAAGGAACGCTTTCTGGTCAAAATCTTGGGGGTTAAGACCCTCCGAACCGGAAAAAGCACTGCGAGTTGCGAGAAATGCTTTGAAAAAAGCTCCGTTACTGATTCCAATCTTCAACCATTGCTACATTCCTTCTTATCCTTCACTCGCCGGAAACCCTATTTTCTACGTCGACGAGAATAGAATCTTCTGTTGTGGTTTCGATCTCGCCGATTTCTTCCAACGCGAAGCTCTCTTCCGAAGCTCCGAATCGGATCCGAAGATTCTCATGAAACAGAGATCCGTTAGCGAGAAATCCGCGGGTTCCTCAACGGTTTTTTCTCGGAGGAGTCTCGATAATGGAGGAAGAACGCCAAGGTGGGTGGAATTTTGGACAGAAGCCGCCACGGATCGCCGCCGGAGAAACTCTCTGTCGTCGGTTTCGTCGTCGCCGGAGAGGTTTTTTGAAATGCGACGGTCTGAAATTCCGGATTGGGTGGATGAATACATAGGGAAAATCGGGTCGGTTTTGAGAGCGGGTGGGTGGAGCGAACCGGATATAACCGAAATGGTTCAAGTTTCGGCTTCTAGTTTTTTTGAAGGGGATTTGGTTGTGCTGGATAATCAAGCGTTGTTGGATGCTTTGCTTTTGAAAGCGGATAGGTTTTCGGATTCGCTCCGAAAAGCTGGCTGGAGCTCCGAAGAAGTTTCCGAAGCTTTGGGATTCGATTTTCGACCGGAGAAGGAAAGGAAACCGGTTAAGAAGCTGTCGCCGGAACTCGTGGAAAGAATCGAGAAACTGGCTCAGTCGGTTTCCCGGTCATGATATAATTATACTTTGAATTGGGATGGGATGAACATTTTTCCTTTTTTTACTTTTTGTTTTTTTCCTTCCAATTTTAATTTTTAAGATATTAGGTTTTGGTTCTCCCTCTTTTGGGATACGACGAGGAATTGGAGAAACGCCATGTACTAGGAAACAAAGTGCACAAAATAGTTTGATTTTACATGTTTATGATAATCTTTGCCTTTATATATACTACAAAATTATACTAGTAAGTTCATAATAAATTACCAACGGTTGAATATTTCTGTCTTTTATTGCTCAATGCTGCTCTTGATGTTACTACTTTTATAGTGTTATTTGAACCTTACCTATTATTGATAGTTTTGTGATTTTCTATTCTATACTTGATTCATTTTAGTCTATGATGAATTGTTTGAGCTGGCTAGGCTCTAGAGTACCTTCCAAGTAACATGGTGCACGTGTGTATCTGCACACATTCAGAGGCTGCGTCTGGTTTAGGACAGCACATCTTATATAAATATATAGCATCCAAATTATCCAATGGCAGGCTTGAGTTTGGAACTATGATAATTAAAAACTCTAATTTGTTGTTTTAACTTCATCGTGGTTCTGGTACCGCTTGGTGGAAGGAATGTGAAAATAAATAGCACATGAATTTTTGAATGAAAAAACAGAGGAAGGAGCAGAGTGTGTGTGTGGGTGATAGATAGTGGAAAGGTCTCAGATTTTTTCTGTATAATTTTAAATTTCAAAGGCATATGATAGAGAGATATGTGATTGTTAATTTTATCCCCTTTTCTGAAGCTCAATTTCATTGGAATTTGGAAAAGGATATGCATGTAATGCGTGTATGGGTTTGCAGGCAGATAAAACTGACACAAAAATAATATTGTAATAATAGACAAAATATCGAGGCACATTGTAGTTGGAATGGAAATGAATTTTGTAAGTGACAGTTGCATATGAAATGTTTTATATTTATACTTTATAGATTAATTATACAAATCTTATTTGTAGTCAAATTGTGTGATGCCAGTGTTTATGAATAGAGCAAACTTTGTTAGGAGAGGTATTTGTGTGCTTGATAGTATTTTGAAATATTAGTCTATATATCTTGATTATTGGAAAATGAATTTTAGTATTATTCTGCCCATTTATTATATGTACAAAGGAAGGGATGAATATAAAATCTCCATAAGACGGCATTACACAAAATTTCTAGATAGAAAATTAATCAATCTAAAGTGAGAAAAGTATAAATTTTGTATATGATCATGGGTTATGATGCTCACTACATATTTGGATGAATGAGAAAACTAGAAAAGAGTAGGCATTAAGCATAGAGGCATGACGAAGTTTTTCATGAGTCGTGTTTGGTCCGTTTTCAAACCGATCTGACACTCGATTTTATTAAAAAAACTTAAAAGATCAAATGAATTATATTAATAAAAATATTTTAAACACGTTAAGAATATAAAAATACAAAATATCTTCTCTCACAAAAAAATAGCATCAATACAACTAATTTAATTAAATTTTATTAGTTGAATTTGAAAAAAAAATTCATATTTTTCTTTTTCTAAAAAATCAGAATTGATCTAACCCAATGACGAGTTGGATGCAATCTTCGAATTCATATATATATATATATATATATATATATATAATTAAAATACTTTTATATTAACATATAAAAAAATTAATTTTGAGTTCGTTGATTAAAGATCATAAATTTATTATTTAAATTATATCACTTCACGGTTAAATGAATTGATTAGAGTTTGAATTTAAATTTGGCGATGGAGTTATTAATGATGTTTAGAAAGATTGTTGTCCAAAAGATTTTTAACGATTATTTTTATACTATGATGGTAAACTAATATTTTCAAAGGCATTAAATATAAAAAAATTAGACCAACACAAAAATTGATATTTGCGGTTTAAAATTTAAAACAAACACATGATGACTCAACTTTTAATATATTTGATGACTCAAATTCATTACATTGACTTTAGCATAGAAAATATTGCGGATTGTATAAATTACTTTATATTTCATTTGTTCACAATTTATTTTACATTTTAAAATTATTTGGTATAATTTTTCATTTAATCATTTTCATTTATTACCGATATCAATTTCTAAGCATGTTTTAGATATTTATCTTTTGAATTAATATATTTTTTTCACCATTTCTTTCTAAATTTAACTGAAAGACTGCATTTTATAAACTTGAAAGATAAGGAAAGAAAAAGTAATCTACTATTTCATTTTACTTAGAAACTTTTAAATTGTTTGAACATATTTTTTTACTGAACAATTACATGCATATGTTAAACACTAAAAAAATTATTTTCTTCTTTACTAATGATACTTGGTGGCCAATGTTTGAATGAACAAAAAAAAAAGAGAAGGGCAAATCTGGAATGGAAGTCGGTGAGTACGGAGGAAAGAGGGGCACGTGGTTGGGCCCAACGGCAATGGTTCCGTACGAGCAAGGGTGATTGAATTAGAGGGTTTGGTTTTGTTGTTTACATGTTTAACTTCTTCGCACCTTCTTCCCTTCAGCTTTGAACATTGCTTTTCTATCTTGTTCGGTAATACAAAATGAAATTCATATTTTGTATGTTTTTTTATCACTGCTTTGTCTTTGCTTGTTTTGTAAACATTTGGGGGAGCATCTCATCTACACTATACTGCATTTCTTCTTCTCAACGAAACGAACCGTCACTTTGGTAGTTGGTACCATGCTTTTTTATTTTATTTGCTAATGTTTTTTTCGTTGTAACACTAAACATTTTCCATTCAAATTATATATGGATTTTAATAATCCATCTACTCTAAAGTAATAAGATTCATTTTAATCTTTAAAAAACTGCAAGAATAAAAAAATACTCATTTTAATTGAAATATTTAATAAAATTAGTCCGACACATAATTACAATTATTCAAAATAAAGTTTTATTATACAAAAAACACCATAATTTATTAGATTGAATAAAAAGAGTACAAATATAGTGAAACATAATAGCTTGGGAGACTCCCTAGCCACATTTACAAACTAAACAAATACCTAAGTTTTACAAGATTTGAACATCAACACATATTAAGAAATTTGCAACTAAGAAGACAATATCATACTAATCACTAAATCACTAAATTTTAGCAATTAAATCAATTTATTCCACATATGATAATTGAGCTGAAGAACCACAATTTTTAAATCTATTAATCATTTCTTTAGCTTTTGAAAGCATAAATCGACTATATAAATTATCAAAATTGGTAGGATCTATTTTGTATCAACATGTCACAATTTGGTGAAGTGATAGACATATTACTCTATTCCAAAATATAACTAATAATGAATAAAAATTATTTATTTAATACAAATATCAACTTGTGGTTGACTTGAGTGATGAAAAATTTAAATGTTTTAATAAAATAATAAAAGATTAGGAAGAAAAAAACCTACTTTGTATATTCAAATACACGATACCAACAAAATATATTTGAAACATTAAAATATGATTATTATAATGAAAAAGAAATCACTTTTTAATTAAGTACTTGATAAGCAATAAAAAAGAAAATTTTAATAATTTCAAAATATATAATTTTCAAATTTTTTATTTATAAATTTGAGACACTTATTGACATTTCTTCTATGATAAAATAATAAATAAAAAAAATCAATAAATGCATCTACGAAGATTGTAGAAAAAATGCATCCAAGCAACGGTGAGTGCCTAGTGCATATGTTCGATTATTTCATGGTAAAGTAATCCTGATTCATGTGACATTTGTAAGAATGACCGGCAAAGATTGATGAACTTTTTCTTCCCTCCACGTGCCTCCGTAATGGCAATGCTATTCAAATGGCCCTCATTAATTTGCATGAGCATGACACCTTCTCTTCCGCCGTTTATGTGTCTCACCCAATCTCTTTAAATTCAGACAACCTTTCTCACTCTTTCGATCCTATGTGGGATCCACCTTCAATTATTATTTCTATTTCAAATCCAATTATTAAGGAGATGGCTGGCTATGGACGGTGCTACTGCTTGCTAGTGGAGTTCATATCAAACCTAATTTATCAAATACTTGTCTAACTACAATTCCATCACTATATGCAGTAATGCCCTAAATTTTGACATCGACGGTTATAAATTAAAAAAAATTGAAATTTAATATATATATATATATATATATTATCAATATAAATAATTTTTATATTATAAATCAATTATAACGATTAAATTATTAATAGAATTATTTATATCAATTTTTAAACATGACATATATATAGAAATTAAATAATAACAATCTCCACTCACGAGTGTCCTGCAAATAATCCAAATCCTAATTTATCTTGTCTGAGAGAGGATGAGATAATGGTGCCCATTTCCACCCCACTGTTATTTGATATCAATGGTTTAGCTTTTGATCCCTCAACCGCTCCTACTACACGTTTTTGTTCATCCAAAAGGAGACAAACCACTTTATACAATTTGAAATGTGACAATTAAGGGATGCTGACTATACTTCAACATTGTCCTTTCTTGTATATGGTTACTGTCTATCACTTATACTAGACTTGTGTAAATTATTATGATTAAAATATTGTAGGACCAACTTTGGTTCATGCTTCCATAAGTTCCATTGTCCTCCTAGGTCCTAATTTGCCTTTAGGGTTAGGTCTCTGGAACAATTCATGTGTAGACATACACATTTGAACATATTATTTAGACATAAAAAGGAACGTGTAATTTTTTTAAAAAAATATATATAATTTTATTTGTTGTTCAAATGCATGTCTTTTTTAAAAATATATATAATTTTATTTGTTGTTCAAATGCATGTCTACTCAAGAATTGTTAGAAGCTGTGTCCTTATCACTCTCATCATGCTATTTTTTTTTTTGGCTACATGACTTTTTTTTGGATGAATAAATTATTTAGTAGTAGTGTATATTTAAATTTCTATATTTAAAAATAGATTAAATTATAGTAGTCCGTTCACTTAATTTCAGGGAACGTTTTAGTCATTTATCTTTTTTTTTTTTCCCGAGTTGGTCTTTTATTTTAATTTTAAGTGACAATTTTATATTTTATGTTTTAAAATTTCAACAATATTATGCTTTTTTATACAAAAATTCAAAAAAATCATCAATATTTTCAACCAAAACCCATAAATTTAATAATAATAATCTTCAATATAATGCAAATTTTATCAAATCCATAACTCAAATATTCAAATACACTCATATTTTCATCTCTAACAACATCAAATAAAGAATGAAAATATGAGTTTATTTTAATATTTAAGTTATAAATTTGATTAAATTTGTATTTTATTGAAGATGATAATGAATTTTATGGGGTTTGTTTGAAAAATTTGATGATTTTTTTAAAATTTTTGTAAAAAAAAAGACAACATTGTCGACATTGTAAAACATAAAATATTAAATTGTTACTTAAAATTAAAATAAAGGACCAACTCAGAAAAAAAAAATATAAAACACTGATTAAGTTAAGGAAACGCGAATGTAATTTAGCATTGAAAATATTCAAGGTGAGAGAAGAAACTCTTAATTTTTATAGAAAAGAAACATTATTGTTTGAAAGAAGGTGTGCCACAGGCCAGGTCCACCCGGAAAAACTTTGGCCATTTAGCTGAATAATCCAAAGTTATGCCACAAAAGGAAATATTATTAAGAAATTCTTTAAAGAAAAGACTAAACTCAACATTTTCTTGATGATTATGAAGGCAGGATCAAGATTTTTTAAATAGCCGTGTGCGGTCACGTTAAGGATTTCAGCTATTACAGATGTTGCGTTATGAATTGTGATCATTGCCGTATAAATTAATCACAACATTGTACAAATTTTATTAAAGTTATTTATAGATGCACAACTCTGTTTCCCTGTATGATGGAACCTGCTTTAGCCTTTTATTTCATGCGTTTACCGAGATTACAAGTATCATTAATACTCAAAGAGTGGCATTAGGTTACAACATACCCTTCAAGTAAATAGGCATAGATCCATTACATGTTACAAAGAGCTAACAGACATGGATTTATTATCTTTTCTTGAATTAATATAAGTATATTATTTCATTCTAATTAAGAATCGCTATAAAAAATCGTGTGATATGTGCAGATCCTAAAATGATTGACATCATTGTATATTAAATACTCTGCACTAAAACAATGCAGATGTTGGATGACTCTATGGATCCAATTTTTTAGCTGTACAAATTTTCTGTAACTAACTAGACAGATTGTAACTAAAAACAAAATCATAATAATGCTTTATACTTGTAAAATTTCTGTCCCTTCCTTTTTAGACACTCTTGGAGAGGATCTTGTCACCTTTACACGATACGAAACCTGCAAATAACTTCCATGCTTAGAAGATTTATATCAGGACGACTATAAAGATTCGGATTGCATGCAGTCATGTAGTTGACACATTTGTGGTTGTGCATTAAGATAGAACGGTCCAAATTTCAAACTCGTATATTAGATGCAAAGGTCAATTATGTATAATGAAACTACATTTGAGGACTTATGAAGGAATCATTTATCACCTGATTAGAACCAAACTCAATCACATCAGAAGGACGAACACGCGCAGGATAATTTGGAGGTACCCTGTATCGTCTTCCTTCATTGCTGAAAATATGATGAGAAACAAATTACATATAAATTTTTAAAATTTGTAACCTTCAATAGAAACATAGTTAGTGTACTGAAATTTGTTTTACTTACTCAGTGATCCATGTGCCATGTTGACTCCTCATATCAGTCAAGAAAAATGCATCATCCTTGTAGTTAATTCGAGCATGCAATTGAGAAACCTTCAAAAGAGAAAATTTGTTTCATGATCTTCAAGATCATATTTATTGGAACCATGTTAAATATTAAACTCATGAAAAATTGTGTTACCTGCGGTAAAGGTATTGTGATTAAACTGCCTGGATAATCTTCTTGCTGCTGCATGCTCCTGCAATTGGAGCAACATATCAGAAATTAGGTTGTAAGTGTGTGATTGATTTCCTAGTAAGGTGAGACAAGAATTTTCAGACTAAGTAAAATTGATTTTGACATGTTTGAGTGATGCTGATTGAAATTGTTTGTCTTTGGAATTGATTTTAACATGAAACTATAATTTGTAGCTGTTGTCTCAAAACATGATTTTTACACTCAATATAATGTTCACTCACTTTTATGTAAAATTGTAAATGTATCTAAAGTCTAAACATAAACCATTTTTCAATCAACTAACTTTAAATTGAAATAATTTTACGACATCAATTTTTGTCACAGTAGAATCAAACAGCTGAAGGCGTACCCGATTATGCAGGGATTCGCCTCATCACGACTCAAACATATAGGTTTCAGAAAGCCGGCTTCATCTCGACATGGTAATAAATTCCATCTATAATTCAAACAAATGGAGTTATGTGATCTGTATATGTGGCAGACATACTCTATAATTATATACTCTATATGGTAGCTATAGACATACTCTCCATTAATAGTACGCTCAAGTGCATCATCATCTTCAAACCATCTGTGTAACTGGTCACTTGCCTTCATATATAATAAAATTTCTATTAGCATCTACATCATAACAACAAAGTCTAATAGACATAAATAATAAAAGACCAACTACCATTTTTCTCTAAGTAACAAAGTGTACAAAGTAAATCAATCTAACATACTTTGTCTGAGAGCCTGCAACATATTGGTCTGCCTTCAAGTTTGGAGCTGCAAAAGTAGCATTTTTTTTTCATACTTTGAAAGAATAGAAAGTTGTGATAATTTATGTAAAATATTTAAAAATCCATTGAATCATATCATTAACACATGCATGATGGAAAGTTATAAAATCAAAGAAATGTGTCACTACCTATTGCCACCTAAAACCCAATTCAACATCAAAGGCATAACCTTGTCAATTAAAAACATTCCTCCAACTCTCCCAGGATGTGGTATTCTAAACTTGGTCAAAAACTGCAATGTAAAGGAACCATGAATTTGTCACCTTGACTTTATAATTATTCATCATCTAATCATTAGAACTTAGGTTCCTACCTCTAAGGGTCCAAGACCAACACCTAGATATGCCTTGTAGGTGGAAGCCATCAAAGCTGCCATTCTAGCCATTCCATGAATAATGGCAACTCTTAATCTTCTTTCCCTCTCGTATCTGAAACCAACAATGAAAAGAGTAACTATGAGTCACCAAAAAGATTTGTAATCAAATCAACCAATTTGAAAATGATGTAAGATTAACCACAGGACCATAAATGTTGGAATTAAGTTAGTCCTCCAAGGCTCCAACTGTTCTCTGAGCTTTCACTCTCTCCTCTATTTTGAGAGCAACTGAGAAATTAACTTGATGAATCGAGAATAATTTAAGGACTATTTATAATATTTTTTAACTACATTGACCAAATAGGAAATAAAGTGATAATTTAGACATCAGATTGAAGGTTTACTCTTTTTTTTTACATGAACTTTCCTTAGTGCTTTGCACATTTGAGAAGTGAATGGTAATAATCATCCATCAGCAAGAAACCATTGCCAAATAAATCAAGTCATTAAGATACTCAAGAATCAGAAGAATATTTGTAGGAAGAGTTACCTCTTAAGGGAAGAATCAATGTCAATTGGAGAGGCTGATTTTGTACTTTGTTGCCATGCATTGTCCAACTCCCAAGCAAGTTGATATCCATCCTGTAATAATAATGATAACATAAGCTACTTAGAAAGGTTCTTTACCACATTATCTGAGCTTTCCATAGAAATTTGTCTTTGTTGAAGTCTTTCTGTAGAGAGCTTATTGAAATCACCTCAAAACATCTCATGGATATGACATACATTACTCATGTTGTTTTCATAAGCTCTCTTAAACACCTTATCAAGTGGTTATGCAATAAATAAGTTATTTCATAATCAAATGAATATATATATATAAACCTCAATGGCCATGCATCCTCCTTGGCCCATATTTGGCTGCATGGCATGGACAGAATCACCAAGCAAAGTCACACGACCCTTTCCCCATGTTAGTGTTGGTGTCCTATCATATATATCTCGCCGCAAAATTGCCACTTCTTCGGTGGCAACTATCAAATCTATTGCGTTATCACACCAACCCTCAAATATCTTCAGCAACCTTTCCTTTTTCCCTGCCATGAGGAGAGAATTAAGAAGTTAGACATTGTAAGATTTAATCTTTGTGATAGGCAATCATAAAAAAACATATATTAAATCAGCACAAGTTCCACCGTACTATTAAAAAATAAGAGTATGTTGGTGTCGTTAAGGCTGATCTTGAGATGGCTAAAGTGTGTTATGATAAGTGCCCTAATGCCATTAGGTGTTTGTTTCAATTTCTCAACTAACAAAGAACTGTCTTATATATGTTAGGAGTATCAAGTATGAGTAACTTTACTTTCCAAATTAAATATGTTGTTTTTATTACAATGACTGGCGCAAATGTTTTACTATGTGTAGCAACTAGCAATTATTGGTAGAAGAGTTGATTCTGACTTCTGAGTGATCATATGCATGAGAATTATCGTTGTTGTTTGAAATGTTAATCAAATGTGCTATTCAATTTTGTGTTTGTGGAAATAGTTAAAATGTGTTTTAGGTATGCAGGTTTTGATTCAATTCCTTTGTCTTTTATGTTTTCACTGTATTTAGTTACAAAAATTTAGTAAACCGTAGTTTTGATCCATTAATGTGTGAATTGGTGTTATTGTAGTCTTTGAATATATTGAAGTTATAAAAACATCTTTGAATATATCTTCTATTAGTAGTTTGATAGACCAAACTGACTAGCGGAACACACATTCTAGGATTAAACTAACTAAAAAATAAATAAACCAGTTGATTCTGGGTGATCATATGTAACAGAATCATCTTTGCTTCTTAAAAGTAAAAATGTAAATCAAACATATTAATCAAGTTTTGAGTGTGGCATAGTATTTATAGTTCATGGAACTTTTGATTAAATTTCTTTATCTTAGTAGTTAGTTATAAAACAGAATTCATTTGTTATGTTCTCTTTCATCGTGCTTTAATCTCTTAATTAAAAACACTATCTATGTCTTTGATTATAAATGGCACAAAAATAAAATTATCTTCAAAGGGTATCCTATTCTCTGATAGATGTCACATTTAGTTTAGGAGCACATACCGTTGGGGGCATCATAACCTCCAGCAGGTTCTTGATGAAATGCATACCATTGCATCTTTCCAGCACCAACATCTGAAGATACAAAGTATTGTTTGTGTCCTAAGAATACTCGGTACCTTTAATCAGAGAAGTTCAAGTGAGTTTCTCAACATAGTTGAAATTGGCATTTAAGCCAAAGAAATGGCCAACTTACCCAACAGATTCAATGTCAGGTGGCACAAAATCTGCAATACCAGTATAACAAGTATAGCCAGAGTATGTAGCTTCTGTTTCCCCAAATAACTTTGTCCTCACCTGTTCATAAAGTAAGTAGTATGTTAAGATACTGTCCTTATGAACCGTAAATTGTTAAACAAAAAACTGTAAATAAAAAGAAAAACAAAATTAACAAGACCTTGGACCAAATTCCATCTGCTCCAACCAAGAGATCGCCATCAAATTTCTGACCATTCTCCAGCACCACTGTTACCTATAATTGAGGAATGTGGGATGACAGAAGTGATAAACCAAATAACATCTAATTATATTAGTCTTCTTAAAGTTTCAAAAATACCTATGTTAGCATTGTGAGGAGAATCTTCAACATAAAAGCTTTCTTTAATTACCTTAGTTCCATGATCAACAAAATCGACAACATTACTGGCATTCATTATGACATCTTCCCCTACTGCACGAGCAAGAATATCTTGTAAAGCCATTCGACTAATAACTCTAGTGACTGGAAGTCCGCGTTCTGCTGCAGGAGTGAATGTGTCAAATTTAATGTACCTGATAACCAAACTAAATATCAATTCACAGTAGTACGTGCTAAAATTTCATACAATAAATCTCAGAATACATGAAAAGAGTTCTTTTTGGATATATGCAGGAACTTGCTATATCCTATTGTTACATGCACTTAAGAATAAATTTTGTCAGCATTCTCTTTAATTCTTGCTTGAAACAAAGAAAATTGATGTATTGATCAAAGAGTGTGCATACAAATAAGGTTCACAACTATGTCAGACCTTAAAATTCTCTCACAGTATTAATCAAATAAAACAAAGAAAGTTAATGTTAACTGAGATACAGGGATTTCTTTATATGGCTACAGAAGTATCATGTTTCAAAGTTTATGTTTTAACTTTTGCCACAAAAATCTCAGTAAAATAGAGGGAACTTCATGTTTTTCAAACAGGTATAATGTGTTTTCTAGACTAGCTGAAAAATAGGTACACTACAGTTCTGATGAACACAGAAGTAAGTTGAATCTAATTTGTAATATTAACCGATAATCATAAACTAAACCAATTGGTATCTCATGCCAAGAGAGAATTAAAAAACTGAAATGACTAGTATGACAGAAGATTTAACTTACCAAGACCCAGAAACTCCATCCACAAGCCCATTGATTCTATCACCTGTGATGCAACCAACTCTCATAACTTCCTCAGCAACCTTCAAATCTATAGCTTCTAAAGCAGCCAAAGCATTGCTTTGTATCTGAATTGGACCTCTATATTGCCCCTCCCCTCTTATAGCACTCAAATCCTTCTCAAACACCAATACCTCAAACCCTTTCCTCTTTGCAGCCAAAGCAAAAACCAAGCCACCAATTCCTCCACCAGCTACAAGTACCCTAAGCTGCTTCTTCTGATGAGTTTGATCCACACCAATTTCAGCTACAGTATGTGTTGACTTTGTAACAAAAGACAGTGCTTCAAGCAGTACTGTTGCTTTTACTGGCATCAGTTTCTTCCTCTGCTTGGTTGTTCTGCTTCCATACCTCACAAAAGGTGAAATATCAGTTGAGAAATGGGTTTTTGAGAAAGCTGCCATTGAGGGATTGAGAGAGTTGTAAGACAAGGTAGAAGCCATTTTTGCAAGTGTGTCAGTGTGTGTTCTCTTCCTTTGTGCAATAAATATGAAATTATATCATAGCTTGAGAAGGTTGACGAATAGAAGGCAATGCATGAATAGAAAAAAGAAAGATCGCACTAACATAACAAGGAAAAAACAAAAGCATTGGAAATGGTAGTAGTGGAATTAATCAGAGAAAATGTGAGTGCTTGAATCACCAATAATAGAGAAGGAAAAGCCACGTGGCACTATGTTAGTCAGCTCAGTGGCTATTGGTTAGTGTTCTATAACAACGACAGATTTAGAAACCTGAAATTGTTGTACACGTGTCATTTTATGACAAGCTCATCCACATAAAACGTCAGATACAAGTTGATGGTGTGATGATAAATCATGATTTTTAAATTAATTTTATAATTAAATAAAAATCTAAATTGAGAAATTATTCAACCTTATGTTCTGTTTTTTTTAGTTTGTTATATATTTGTATTAGAAATCAATAGTTTATGTTGAATAAAGCATTTGATGTTTATGTATTACTTCTCTGTAAGGATATTTTGATAATAGAAAACAATTAATACAACAAATTTTTTATTTTTATAGTCTTATAAAAATGTTCAACTTTATTTTTCCAAACCAGTACTTTATTTAGTGATATTAGTAAATTTTGAATTTATGCTGTGGTGTACAAATAATTTATTTTTCCCTGTATGATGCTGGACAAATAATTGACTCTGTCTGCACCACAGATATATTTTCATGCAAGTGAAGTAAAAGAAAGTTAAGTTTATGCAGAAGAAAGATAGGGTGTATCAAACAGTAGTAATCAAGTACAGAACATGTTTCATTTCATTATTAATGTGTCATAACCCCACAAACTACAATCCTGAATTGAATTATTGTCATCTATTGAACAGTTACTAGTGTTGGTGAAGCTCCACACATAGCCACTACTTCTTTGGTGAATGTTCGGTTTTATTTTTAGTGCAAGACAAAATGGTTATAGATGTTGAATTAAATTTTATACATAAAATTGATTTAACTTAAATAATAATTTTAACCTCTTTAGAATTGTGCTACCTTCCTAAAACTCAAATTGAAGTAGCATTGAAATACCATAATTTAATTGTACAATTTTGTTAACGTCAAACCAAACAAATATTTTGCAATTTTTAATTATGTAATTGATTTTTAATTTTAAATATTTTATTTGAAATATTTTTATATAAATTATTTTATTTTTAATTCACTTTTAAATAAAATTGAATTTTTAAAAATCAATTTTTATTCGTGCATAACGAAACACACTTCGTGTTTCTTCCAAAGCACAAGCAAGCAAGGAAATCTTCACTAAGGGGCTGACCTCAGCCCCAAACAAAATTAATTTGCATAGTTACATTTTCTTTCATATATATTGTGGATTACATGCACGTGTGGTGTTATCCTACCTACTCGTAACTTTAATTTTTTTTCGCCATTTGGAATTATATAATCATAGAGAAACATTAATTATGCTAACCTATATATATATATATATATATATATATATATATATTATTCATAGAGAAACACTATATATTTTAATCTACGGTGATAATATAATTTTTACTTCTCATTTTCACTGAGATTTTACAAAGTTAAAAATTAAAGCTTTTCGCTAAACTAAATTTACCCAATGATTTTTGAAATTCAAACACAATATACATGTGGAACAAGATATTTTCTACGGAAAAGTCAAAGAGAAGGTACCTCTAAGTTTTAATAGGTTTTGATATGACAGTTCTTTTTATCATAGTCACTTGTTTATATAAAATGGCTTCATGATCGACATACGTACGTTATTAGACAATGATAGATGAGATAATTCATAATTATTTCAATCTAAACAGTGCATGTGTTATTCCTCAAATAGTAACTTTCCATAGTGATAAAAAATAAATAAAAATTTACATAACAGCTGGCTAATGTGATGATCTTGTTAAAAATTGTGCCGGTCAATTATCAACTACCATAAGAAAGAGTTTTTTATTTTAATAAAAAATGCATACTCTCTTGTGCCTCATTTATAGGCAAAACAATGATGCATTTGGTTGACTTAGATATAAAAAATGTCAATTAATTTCTTTATATTAAATATTATTATTTCAAAAATATTTCTATATTAATCATTTAAAATTATTCTTTCAATAAAACTATTACTATTGTGAAAAATGGTCATTATAATTACCAGCAGGTCAGTAAACATATTTCTCTTTTTCATTATTTCTAGCTATTTATCAAAATATATTATTAGCAAAATTACTACATTGTCTATTCATTTTTTTGGTTTATTTGTGGGTTTGAATGTAAAACCACAGTTGTTTGTTGAATATGAGAGAAAATTAAAAGAGAAAAGAAAAATGGAAATAGAAAAAAAATAATGTTATAAAGAATGAAAAAATAACTCTTAAAAAAACAAGTCACCAATATTTATTATTGTTACATAAAAAATAAAAAAAATAGAAAATATATATTTATCACTGGATCTATAAAAAACACGTGAGAAATATTTGAAATTGATGAATATAAAAAAAAACATGAAACATATATGTGTCACTGATAAATATAACAAAAATACGGGATAAATCTTTGTCACTAATAGATAAAAAATACAAGACAATATTTACCATTTATACATATTAAAAAAAGAGAATAAATATTTATAAGTGATATATAATAAATATAAAAAATCACAGAATAATTTTTTTAATAATAAATATAAAAATTCACAGGACGAATATATGTCACTGATATAAAAAAAACACGGAACAAATATTTTTCACTAATAAATATTAGAAAAAACACATGACACATATTTGATAAATATAAATAAATCACGTGACAAATATTAGCCACTTATTCATAAAAAAAAAAAAAACACATAACAAATATTTGTTATTAATAGATATTAAAAAAAAAATCATTAATAATTATTAAAAAAATGAAACAAATATTTTTTACTAATACATATAAAAACTCGAAATAAATATTTATCGTTGATAAGTATAAAAAAAATATAAGATAAATATTATTTATTGATACATAAAATGAGATATTTTATTTGAAGTCTAAATGAGGCACATATATAATGTCAACAAAATGCAACTGTGCTATCAAACAGATTTTCTAAGAAAATAAAAAATTAAATACATTTAATTATAATTTATTTTATCTTAAAAAAATAATAAATTTCACTATAATTAATTCACACAATTTTGATGTATAGGTTCCAACACGAGAGAGATAACTTAATAATATCAACATTTGTTAAATGAAATTGAGTATAAAGATATTTAATTATAATTTTTAATATTATGAAAATTGGCCTTTTGCTTGGAATTGAGATATGTGAGAGTATTTAATTACCAACTTTATACGGTTCATAATTATACTAATACCTTGGATTCGCTTTAGGCACACTCAATTGTTTGGTTATTAATTAGGAGTGAAGCGTTCAAAGATATGACAAGACAAATGGAAGGACATATTTTATGAAATTCAGCACAATGTCTCACAGCTCATGTCCACAACGCAATGGTTCTTATCTTTACAAAATAGTTTCACTTGTTGTATTATTATTGGACTTATACGAAACGTTTCAAAACCTAAACTTGTCCACACATTAGTCTTTTGTTTTTTTTTTATATTTCGATGATATCATAAAATGTCACTTAGTTATAACCGACTATATATAAATGTCACTTTGACAAAGATTGATTAAACTATACATCACACTCGTTTAGCAACAAAAATCAAACATTTCCTATCAGCAAAAACAAAATTTACCATATATTGGTAGTAACTAAGTAACATAGTGTTTCACAAGAGAGTTTTGCAAGCTGAAAAGGTGAGATAGTGTTATTATGAAGAAGAATTCTGGTACATCTCAGAAGCTAGGTTCATTCTTAAGTCCAAAAGCACCAAACTACAGCGAAAAAAACATAGAGAACAAAAATGGTTGGAATTCAGAGAGATTATTGCATCCAACAAGAAGCAGCAATAGAAGACAAGGTTTCAACAGTGGAAGAACAATACCTTCCAAATGGGATGATGCAGAGAGATGGATTTCTAGTCCAGTTTCTGCTTCAAGCTATACAAGTAATAGTAACAATAAAAGTTGCTATGTTCAAAATCAGAGAAGACCCAAATCAAAAAGTGGTCCAATTGTGCAACAAGGAACAACTAATTACTACTCAAATTATTATTATTCACCTACAATTCCACTGAGACATGGTTTGGTAGTGAAAAACTTTATGATGGGTGGTTCTCCTTTTACAACTGGAGTGTTGGCACCAGATGTTGTTTCTCTTCAACATTATTATGCACATGAATATGATGGTCCAGTTTATGATATTGATGATAATAGTAGTTCAATGCTTAATGAAAATGGTGTTGTTCTTTCGTCCGTGTTTGACGCACCTTCGTGGTCGGAGTTGCTTTCCGATCCATCTTCGCCAAATTCTCATGGTATAAAGTTCTTGTTCCATTTTTCATATCTCTTTGGAATGAAATATAAACAAAAATTATCTGAAAAATTGATGTAACTATTCAGGGACTTTTTTATTTATATTTTATTCTTGAGAAAGTAATTTTTTTGTGGAAACTGTTTTTGACATATTACAAGCTATAATAATCTATAAGTACTTTTGTAACGAACTTTGAATTGTTCTGTCTTGGTTTTGTTGAGATCTGTGAAGTCAAGTTACCTAAACTTTTATGTATGAAAAAACTACTAGCTATTGTATTTTGGTTTGCAGATGAGAAACATGATAGAACTAAGAATGAGGACACTGTGGTATCTTCTAACTCAAAAATTGATAAAGGGACTCAAATGAGCTCTCCAGAGACTGAAAATGAGGACCATTCATCTACAAAATCTTCCTCCCCCAATTTGGCCATGGATCAAAAAATTTGCCATTCAGCAAAGTTAGATGTCAGAGATGTGCAGGTAGACTGCCAAGCTAATGTTATTAAATGGTCTAAAAGTTATGCATCTAAGCTAAGTTCTTCACATGGTAAAGAATTGAAGCGAAGTAGAACAGAAGCCAATACTTCAGGTTTGGATATTGCAGAGTCAATGTCTGACACTTCCAGTTCCAAGTATGTTAGATAGTGTAGATAGTCTTCTTCTGTTTTTTGTTTTTTTTCTTCATTTTTTGAATGAATTGGAGAATACAATTATTTAAATGATTACATTGAATGAGCAAAAGAGGGAAAATGCCATTGTTTTGTTATGTATTTATCAACGAACTTCTATTTTGATGCAGGTTTGAGAGAGATGAAGCTAAAATCATTGCTTGGGAGAGCTTGCAGAAAGCAAAGGCTGAAGCTGCAATACAAAAACTTGAGGTTTGTATACTGAACATTCTTATATGGTGTGTCCCTAATTCAACCGAATTTCATAAGCAACATAAAAGTAGTATCATATATAATCATATACAAAAACTCATCATAAACATGTAAATATACATTCAGTCTGTAATACATTAGTCAGTGACTAAAGCAGAGACATCTTTAGTTCTCTTTCTTGATAATGAAAATGTTGACACAGATGAAATTGGAAAAGAAGAAATCGTCATCAATGGATAAGATTCTAAACAAGCTGAGAAGGGCGCAGATGAAAGCTGAAAAGATGAGAAGCTTTACACCAGATCAACAAGAACAGCATGTTTCCAAGACATGGAAAGTATTTTCATTCCCCAAATATAGCCAAATATGGCCTCCAAGCAGCTGCTTCTGCAGCCATGCTCCGTGATCGATCCCAAGCACACGTTCCCCTTGTAGTTTTTTTTAAAATTTTTCAGGTAAACTCAACAGGAACACCATATTTCAATGACATGTATACGTAAATATTTTTAAATATGAATACCATATTTTCTTAATGCCATTTGATGTATTTTGGCACCATTCATGAGGCGACAAAATGAGCCTTCCATGTCCAAATTTTCTTTTCTTTGATCAACGCAGGTAGATAGATATGCACTATTAAACCATAATGCAAGTGATTCAGATTACACAGGTCAAACAAATTAATATTGGATTGTATCTTACATCTACCATCAACTAGTTTGGGTAGTAAATACATACTGTGGGTTAAAAAATCAAACATCTTCAATTTAAGGAGTCTATTATCAGAATGGGGAAACAGTATTCACGGCATAATAAAACAGGTCCTGTTGGAACATATTTTGGTATCGTGCACTAAAAAGACATGCACTGCAAAAAACGGCTGAAAAAAGAACAGCCGATTATCAATACAAGTATTCAACATGATAGACAAACTAGACCGCTAGTTTATTCTGGATCATAAATCAACATTTCCAGTTTGACAATACATAATGAACACTTCATAACTCTTAAGTTTAATAAGTTAATTATGTCAATAAAGAGATCTAACAGACCATAATCTGCACTATGATTAGATACAAGATGATAAATAAATTGTTCAAGCATAAGAAAATAAGTATTTCCGCTATTACAATAGATTAGGTAATATCCGACCGACCTTCAGTGCTTACAACTACATAATTCATTACTACTAGAAGACCTGCACCACAGTTTGCAGGCCTACATACTAGCACTGCAGAAGCAATGCCACAATAGAACCTTGCCATATTAGTATGGTCTATACCTCCAGTCTGCTCTTGATGGCCTCCCACTGGGAACTCCATAACCCCACTGCAAAAGAAAACAATGTATAAACAAAAGGCTAAAATGCGTGCACGCGCAAGGAGCACAAGTGCAACACAGATTATCAAATTTTTATGACATAGAAAACTAAAACATTTCATACAGCAGATACTACACTAGTACTATGGACAAGAACCAAGAAACTATTAAATGCCTAAATTCCAAAGATATTGAGGTGCCTACATTTTTGGCAAATTATAAGTGTTGTCAAATAGCTGCTATATAGTACAAAGTATTCTCAAATGGCCGCTATTGAAATGCTATAGCACTGTAGCATAGCATAGTTTGAAGAAATTGCAATTTTCTGCTATCCGCAATTGACGACACTGCAAATCATCCGATTTTCCATTTCCCTTACATGTTTGGTGATAATCATTAGTGCATAAATACTCACATCATCGTAGTCTAAGCCACCGTACATCCTTCCATAACTTCGCAATGGACCACCATATCCCCCATAAGGTTCCATATTGTTCATCATAAAATTTCCACTGGGCCCAGCATCGTCAACAGGTGTGGCCGAATCTATTGCAACCTGCAGGTGCAAGCTGCTAGTCAGTCAAATCATATTTATACAGTAACAAGCATAAAACACACATACAAGTCGAAAACTTATAGCAACAGGAATTGACATGCAAATGTACACAAGGTTACACAAGTTTATTCTTCTGAAATGTGTGCATACATAAAAAAATAAAAATAAAAGATCACCGTTGAGTTCATGTTGATGTTCCCAACACGATGTTATGTCATAAAGAATTCAAACTTTCGTGAATGATATGGGTCAGATGTAAAGATCTGCTATGTAATGTAACTACTGTAAACAATGAAGCAATAACACAGGAATCCAAAATTTTAATGACTCATTCCCTTCTAGTGGAATGTGCCAGCTAAGGCTTAAAACAGGAATGGGCATTTTGAAGAAGGCGGGTTAATCTCCACCTACACTGCCCCATAGATCTCCTATCAAAACACCTAAACATTTGAATTTTGAAGCAAAGGTAAAATACAATGCACCAGCTGAGGCAGAGCCAAAATAAAACACCTCATGTCCAAGAATCTCATGAGGCCTTCGAGAGACACGATCTGCTACACCTTCTTCAGCAAAAGTAACAAATCCAAAACCCCTATGACCTGTTCGCTTAGGATCCTACACATAAAAAGATAGTTGAGTTAATCAGCTTCAATCACTGGTATAAGTTTTTTTGTTCATATCTTACTCTGGGAATGTAAACATCTTCTATATGGCCAAATCTCCCAAAATATTGACGGAGATCGTCAGAATTTGCTTCTGGGGGTAAACGACCAACAAAAATCTTTTTACTAATTCTCCGACGAGGCTCTCCCCCTAATTTACAAAGTGATATAGTCAGTATGAAGCAACATTAGTCATTTTAATTGAATATAGGTGAGTGATGCTTGCATGCTTACTTCCATAAATTGGGCCAGGATGGTCATACAAAGTAGGAGCTCCAAGGGCTGCATATCTAGTTGCTGTAGAAATATATGCATTGTATGCACCATATCCTCCCTGTGAAATTCTGCCAGTTGGCTTAACGTCATCATCCTATAAAAATGGGATGACTAAGTTATGATACAGAAAATTATAAATAATCAAATATCCTTCAATAGTAAGATCTAAACAATGATACCAAATGGAATTGAAACCCACTAGCATTAGTTTATTTTATTTTTTAAAATGTCTTTGTTAGACACTGACCACCACTCTGGAATTTTCACAACTATTCTTCCATAAAATGAGAAGCTATACAAACTCTTGCCTTAGGAGTAGCTCGATCAACCACCACAGCAGAACCTCCGAGTTCATGGGTTTCTGACATCAAATTCTCCACAGATTCTGCAAGATAGAACATCTTTCTTAAAGCAATTGATATGTATCCTTTCCACTTTACTTTAGAAGTAAGTCTAAGAACAAAAAATCAAAGCAAAACTAAAATGGTGCAGATAGTACACATGAAAATAGCACAGATAGCAAGTACTGTCAAAATTCCTCTTTTCCAAATGAGGATCAAGATCCTAAATAACTACCAAAGATAAATTATAGAAAGTAAGCATGATAAATCCCATATCTTTAACATATGCAGACAGTTATACGTAAAGAAGATACATAGGCTACAATAAATGACCCAACCTGCATTTGCAAAAGTGATAAAACCAATTCCACGATGCATCTTTGAGCCTTGATCCTGTTGAAAATAAATGAAAAATTATATATAATTAAAAACTCAGATAAATAAAAGATTCAATTTCACATAAGTCTGCAATGGACAATCAATGGGAGTAAAGTACCTTTGGCATGTACAAATCTGTTATCTCGCCATATTTCTCAAAATGACTGCCATAAAAAGAAAAGAAAAAAGGACAGAAGACTAATACATGAATTTCCTATATTATTTATGAGTATATCACCAACAAAAAAAAAACTCATGAGTCTGGATTATTTTAATGAAGATGCCAACAGTTGTATACCTTCTAAAAGTTGCTTCGGTCACTGATTGTGGAATTCTGGCCACAAAAATTCTGGTAACTTTCTTGGCTGGTGCTCTCATCTCCTCCTTTAAAATGCAAACATCACGAGATAAGTATTACAATCACAACACATGGTTCTATATTTTCTATAAGTAAAACAGCAATGACAAGACTAGACTTTAGGTTTTAAGCAAACATTTCTGTAACCTTTGGTGTGGCCACTTTGACTTCCAGCATCCTATTACCAAGAACATGTTCACCGGACAATACTTCCTGCAGCCAGATATACATAAAACTCATGATATAGCATGTAGATGCAAGTGTGACCAGCAATATACGCGTGTGTCTAGGTGAAAGTTACCTTGGCATCATCCAATGAAGCAAATGTAACATATCCAAAACCACGAGATCGCCCAGTTGAACGCTCCTGAATTAAAATAAGTAGATTAGAATGCATCTCCAGCAAACTTAGTGGTACAGGGGAAATCTAACCTATCCCTGTAAACGACATTTATATTTGACATTCGGCGGAAGTGATAAACCAATTTGATATTTTCTTCACTTCTTTTCTGTTTGTTTTTCGCACCTACTTTACACATGTCACTTTTTCTCTTTAAATTTAAGAAAAATAAGCATGGGATAATTGTGTCGCAGCATGTCTCCACCCCACTCCGCAGCTCTGCAATTGCACAAAATAGCCGCGCAACTCACAGCATAGCTTTGGGGGACCAAAATGGATTATTACTGCAAATATTTTAGTGTGCTACTCATGCATTGATATTTCAAGAACATAACAAACTAGATCTCCATCAGTCTTAATTACTTTATAATACTTAGTAGAGAATAAAGTTAACTAATTATATTCAATGAAAAATCAGTGTTATCAATAGTGGATTGCGGAAAATAGCGAAACATTAAAAATCTACTATGTAAAATAGCGGACAGCATTGTGGTCAAATAGCAGAGGCCGCATAGAGGTTGAAATAAGTAAATTACATATAAAAAAGGCATGTTGCATACAAATAAAAAAGGAAATGGAGCCATAGCATAGCTTATATATTGAAAGGTATACTTATTGAAGTGAATATAGGAGCAATACTCACTAACTCATGCAAAATAGGCCATGTTTGGCACTCATGCAAAATATTCAGTTTTATTATTTTTAAAAACCCTAAAATTCTCCCTTTTTCCGCTATTGCTGCTATTTCGGCTGGCAGAAATTGAAATAGTGGCCGCTATTGTCCTAAAATCGAAACTAGGATGGCGTCACGGTTTTCATAGTGGATTCATCAAAATCCGCTATGCTATAGCGCTATCGCCGCTATTTGACAACACTATGAAAAATAGAAGCACAAAAGGGATTGAGCTAACACAACCATACATGCATATAATACAAAAAGTTAAACTGTAAATTTTAATAGAGAATTGCCATTCTTTACTAAACATACCTTCCACGAAATGCACTAACAAGTACTGTGTTCGGTTTTAATATGACAGTTTGGCTTTTGACAGTAAACATGGTAAGATAAATGTAAAAATTTACTAATCATAATGGCTGTCAACTTTTTCCCGAGATTTCGTTTTTTTACTATTCAGCATTTCCCATTTAAATAAGTTAGAAATTGAATAATGGGCACACAGCCTTGTTTATACATACATTTATATACTCCCTCCGTCCCAAAATATAAGCAAGAAAGTCGATGTATTTGGTCCAATATACATCAACTTTTTTGCTTATATTTTGGAACGGATGGAGTACATTTGTTATTGATAAGGTAGACAATCATTCATGAATTGAACATTAAATAGAAAAACAGAAAAATGGGAAGAGCTAACCTTCATGACAATGCAATCTTCTAGTTCACCATATTTGCTCATGTATTCTTTCAATCCATCGGTATCAACATCCCACGGAATACCCAAAACCTAATGTGCAATTTTGTGAACACAATTCATTAAAGGAATAAACCAATAAAAAAAACCAAAACAAACAATGTCAAAATTTTGATTATTGCAATTAAAAGTAAAAATACGAGCAAATGAACAAAGATAAACAAATTGAATGTGAATGACTAACCACAAGCTTTCGCTGTTCCATTTGAAACTTGAACAAAGCTTAACGGAAGAGATTGAAAAGCTACCACTCTGAGGGGGAAAATCACAACCAAAAACAAAACAAGAAAAGAAAAAAAAAAGTTCTATCCACCTCGTCGTGTTGGGGTAATGGAATCTCTCAGCAGAGCACTCAGCGTTCTCACACCTCTCTCTCTAAAAATCTCACACTTTCTCCCTGCACATAACAAGCACACTTCTTTCTCACACACAAAAATCTTCATCATCATCATCATGATATACCAATTTACCAAATGAAAATCTGCTTTTGGGATTGGATTTCTACAGCAATAGAAAAAAAACGAATTACGAAAAAATTGAAAGAATTTGGTGAAATAGGCTCTCACTGACCTTGATGTAAATGAAATTCAAAACCCTAAATTGAAGATCTCGCTCTCTCTATCTCCCTCGTTCCCTCTATCGCTCGCTCGTTCCGCACCGTCTCAGCCTGCTGTGTTTCATTTTCATTTTCCAACCATCTCTAATAATAAGCATTTGGACAATACAAATTCGGTCTAGTTGAACCCAGGACCGGTTTTTTTTAACTGGTTAATTAGCTGAAACACTCTTTTTACGGACAAAGTAATAAACCTAAAAACTCTTAAATTTTTATGGATAGACAAATGTTATTAATTATTAGTAATTGTGATAAAAAAAATTAGTTCTAATTAATTAGAGGTGAAATTTATTAATAGAGATTAAACTATGTATCTATTACATAACAAAATTTATACGTCCCAACTCTCAAACTTTCATTTAAGTAACTTTGAATAACATAGTATCAACTGATTTTTTTTATCTACTTGTATACCATATTAACTAATGATCTATCATTAGCTGATTAATTAATTTTAAGTGGGAATTATAAGGCGACAGAAGAGAGCTAGAGTCTCAAAGATGTCATGATTTTAACTCCACCTTCCAACAAATTAACTACTAATTTTAAATAAAAAAAATCAATTAATTTTAAATGTTATAATGTATTTAGTTGCAATGTTTTCACCATAAAAAAATACGATCAAGTGATCACGAGTTAGTAGTTAGTTGTTGTTACAAGAAGCATATATATATGTTTAAGTTGTTTTGCCACACCTTTGTCTTCCAACAACTTTTAATCTCATTTTTTGTTCTACTCAATAAATATATAGAACTATTTGACAACAAATCAATAGTATAATTTTTAAGAGGGCTCCCATATAATTAAGCTCCACAATTTATTTCAACACAAATTTAGCTAAGAGGATTGTTTCTTAATTCTTACATGCTACAAAGAGACATGGTTCTAAAATAAACAACTTTGCATTTGCATCCTTATTTCAAGTCGATGCGCCAAATTAGCATGCTCTATCAAATAATGCTTATTAATTGATACATCGTTCTTCTTTTATGTTGATAAAAGATTGCTACATAATTAATCTTCCTTGAAATGCCTTTCAATTGATCCGAGAAGAGTGGAATTAATATAATCTTGGGGACCGTGAGCAGGTAATCCAGGAATGAGTAAACCAACCATCCTAAAAAAGAAAAGAAACCATCCTTCTCTATAGTGAGGTCCATTTTGGTAAGCAATGGTAAAACTCCTTAAAATTTCCAAGATAGCGTTGAGTACCATCGGTATCACACACCATAACGAGAAATAGTTTTTGTTGGGTTCTTCTTCAACAACCTATGGACAAATGTAATGATAATTAGAGAGGAGAAGGAATCTCATTTACTATAAAATTTAGCAATAAAAAAAAATGTACCTTGAGTTCATATCGCCTATTAAAGAAAAGGCAAACCCCAAAGTGCTTGAACAACATATCCTTATCATCGTACGGCAACCTAGGAACAATGTCATTGCAATAAACAAACCTACAATACCTTACACGATTTTCCTTCATTTTATGTCTCATAAATTGTGCATATCTATCATCTCCAACTCTTGGTTGTCCAAACGTGTAAATTCCTTCCAACCTCTCAATCAACAATTTCTCATCATGTAAAAACATTATGGTTGGAAATAATATTGCTAATGCACCACCCAAACTATGTCCCGTGAGTATAAACTTTGCATTAGGATTTTCACTCAAACCTTTTCTTAGTATGTCTCTAACAACATAATAAGCTAGTGGTGGAAGTTTTTCATCTCTTTGAATCTCCTTAGGCCATCCCAAATTTTTTTGTAACCCTAACGCTTTCATGAAGCCGCCGTGCATTCTTCCGACGCCGGGAATACCATACCAAGAGATGTCAAGATCAGTGCACCATGCATCCGCATCAAAGGGTTCTGTTCCTCGGAAAGCCACCACATATGTGTCACGGTCCTTATATCTGTCCAACAATATCAATACTTGTGTTGTGGCCTTTCCTTGATATTCTACCAATATTCATACATGCAAATTTTAATTAATCAACATATAGATATATAGTTAACTCTTCTTCGGTAGAAAAATGTTTTTGTTTAAGTGTTTAGCATAAAGGCTAGCTTATCTTGTGTATGCTTTAATATTTGAAAGCTATTTTTACAAATTGACAAATGGCTTATGAAAATATATGATAAGCTGTTTTCATAAATTGTCTTGAACAGTTTTAAAGTGTTTATACCAATAAATACGATTACTCTAAAAATGGTTTAATTAAGCATGAAGTTGTGAATACAAATAGCAGTATTGTTTACTCTCTCGGTCACTAACTAATCTCAAATAAAAACAAAAAAAATGTTAATTTAGAATATCAATTAATCTAATTTCTAATTTGTTTAATATAATGAAAAAAAATTATTTTCTAAACTATCATGAAGAACTAGTTTCATAAAAATAGAAAGGTTATTAAAAAATAAAATTTAGCTAAATAAAAGGTTATTTTAATAATTATATTTTGGTTTAAATGTACTTTTAGTTTTATTGATTTATTTAAAATTAACTTTAGTTTCTCGTTTATACAATCAAATTTTAGTCCATCCTTTTACAACTTTTTAGATTTTGTTGGTCCTCTCATTTTTTATGATGTGGCACACAAAGTGATTTCAAGATATATGATAAAGAAAACAACAACAAAGGCAACAATGGAGAAGATATTATAATATATTAAATAATTTAATTAAAAAAATAATGACATTAATTTATTTTTATTCAATTCACATGGAATACATCATGTCAGGTAATTTATGATGATTATACATCATCAAAAATGAGAGAACCAACTAATTTCAAAAGTTGTAAAACATAGACTAAATGTGTATTTAAACATTTAATCATTAATGAGGTCAAATTAATTAGTTAATATTTACTTATATTATTAGATCAACAATTTTATCTTCTTATATTCTAGACAAGGATAGTGTATAGATATTAGATAGAGTTGGTTTGGTTTTTAGTTCTTACCATTCTGGCAGTCAAAAAATGCTACATATTCCATCTGTAAGAAGATAAATGAAATTAAATGAATTGAGAAGATAAAAATGATCCAATGGAACTGATAAATAAATAAATAAATAAAAAAGAAGATAAATTGTGTACCTTCCAGTCATGTGTGATAGTATTCTTAAGGAAAGCTGCATTCTCATAACATGCTTTTGAAGCCATCATAGCTAGAGAAACATAATATTTGTTGTCTTCACGCTGGAGAATGTCGACTATTTTCACTCGTGGGTCCAAATTTCCAATGCAAGACAAGTATTTTGCTGATTTTGGATCGGGGATCACTAAATGACCTGTTTTTGTTTATAATAATTAATAATTAATCAGTGAGCATAGAAGAAGAAATCTTTTTAGATGGATAAATGAATCAATTATAATCAAATTCCATATTGGACCCTTATTACTAATGATATTAACATTACAATATTTAGAAACCTCTTTTTGGTTAATATACAATCATACGTTTAAGTGGACTAGATATTTATCCTTAAATCAGTTTTTAGCTAGATCATTTTTTGTTAAATATGCCAACATATTTAATTTTTTAAAAGATAAATATCTGCATATAATTTTAACATAAAAAATTGACATTATAACAATATAGCAACAAATTATACTATAGTGGTATTATTTATATATATTTAAATAGATAGCTTTAGTGGATAGGTCTGAGACACTTAGTTTAAATGACTTAATTAAGTTTGACTTTATAGTCAAACATACTTAATTTTGAAAAGTCTTGACCTAGTACTCCAACCATTTCAAATTATAAATAAAAGTATATTAAAGAAGTTAATATATTTGATTCAAATTAATTTATTTAAACCCTACTAAAGAGACAAAATTTGTTAAATTTAAGTGTTAGTTTAGTTGGAGGAGAATGAAAGGAAGGTGGTAGTTATTTTAAACTTTTAGTTAGTTAGTTCATTTTGTAGGGAATTGGAGAATGGTGATGAGTAAAATTCCTATCCATAATTTAAATTAGTTTAATTGTAACTTTTAATCTCTTTATTTTCATAAATTCATAGAATTGGATTTCTTATTTTAAAAGTCAATATATTCTTTGTCATTTGTAAGACTTTTAAACAAAAAATAATAATGATTTACATATTTTAGATAAAGTATAGTATGATTTCACGATATAGAATCGTCTATATGAATTAATTATTCGTAAATTATAAAAATGAAAAAATTATTTAAGTTGAAAGTTAAATTTTTAGAGAATTTTATTGTAATTTTATGAGTGTTACTCATTCTACATTATTGTGTCATGTGTTAAAGTTATTTAAAATATATTATATTATTATTTTTTAATTAAAAAATTAAAATGAGAGATGGTCCAAACCTAACATATTTTTAAATGCAGGACCAAAAGTCATGAAATTCCAATCGTTTGCAATATATATATCGACATACATACTAACATAATATTGAAAATAGTAAAGAAGAATTTAAACATGAGGTGTGGGAGGACGCATGTGTAATACAATAGGGGTTGGTGCCCCAGCAGACAAAAAATGTTTAGTATCATAGCCTGATGGAGGAGCAAAAATAACTCGGGTCGGACTCCCCGTACTCCCCAACACAGTAATACAAAATACACTATATATACTTATATAAAATTGTAAATTGTGTATTTTGTAAAAATTTAAAATATTTTTCTTTTATGTTATCTAATTTTTGCCCCACTAATAAAACTGTTTGGATCTACCATTGGGAGACAAAAAACCAAACCCATGAGAAGGCATATTAAAAACCTATAACTAGGCATCCTCATCGTTTCATTGTTAATATTAAACATGAAATGTCTTTTCTATAAATGTGTGAAAATCGAAAAATTTAGTTCCCAATTATATGAAATGGAGATCACCAATCAAACATTATTTGCTTTAAGTTTTGTACTTAAACATTCTTTTACAATTTTATTCTATTAAAGTAATGCTTCTTCCCTAGTTGAACCATAGAACACATATAAAATATCCCTCATCCTTCTTATCTCCTCCACGTTAAAATATATTTGAATTGATTATATTATAATATATGAATTCAAATGAAAAGACTAGTTAGATTTTAAAATATAGAAATACTCCATCTCTTACACCAAAGTGTAAATCCAAAATCATAGTAAATAAAGTCAACTCAAGTTATATGAAGAGTGTAAAAAAATCACCAAATCACGTGTTTAAAAGTGGGACCCAATAATATACTAGCCTCATTCATGAAAGTAACATGTTATAATTAATAAAGCATTTACAAGCCCCACATAGCTGTGAGCACACCAACACCCATCATATACACCAGCTCATTCGAATCAAATCCACCGTACAAGATTTTGCTGTAAAATTTGAAGTTGATATAAATAATTCGTGTTACTTTAGCTGTGGCTCTTCACTCTTGTAAAAGGCTAATTTATGAATTAATTGTATTTTGGTTAACTTTAACGTATAAAGAAGCTTCTTCTTTTTTTCTATTCGACAGTTTTTTTTTTTTTTTTTGAATTGATAGGTTGTTTCAATGCAGTAAAAGAAACTATATACTACGACTTTTTCTTTTACCATTTGTTTTTTGTTTTTACAAACAAAATTTATGCATTTGCATAAGTCTGGATTATTGCGTGTAGATAGTCATATATAATATAAATATTAACTTTTAAAAATAATTTTTAATTATAAAATAAATATAATCATGATAATTTCAAATTAAAATTTAAAGTCATTCATTGTCCATAGATCTATCAAACTTTAATGTGTTACACTTGCTATAGTTATCGATAAAAAGTCTATTTTTTTAGGGTTGATCAAAATAATTGTTTATAAAATTTGAAGGAAGTTCTAAATCTTATAAAAATGAAGTTACTTGATATGAAATTTATATACATAAAAGTAAGCGGAATATTTATTTTGAAAAAAGGGTTTCATAATTTTATTGTAAAACAAAAAATTTGTTAATTTTAAGTATTAATAAATTCACTATTTAAATTCAAAAATATATTATTTTATAGAGGATATATTAATAATTTTGTTTCCACAACCTAGATTTCATCTAAAGACCAAATTAACATATCAGTCAATAAAAAAATCATAAAATAAAATAAAATATCAAGTTTTTATAAGACAAAAAAAAAAATTATATCAACTTTTTATAGTTAAAAGTTTTATTTTTAACATGAATTACACCTATCATTTCAATCGTTACTCTATGAAGTACTATGTAGTAAGTCGGGAAAATAATATTTGCTGTATGAAAATATAAATTGAAAAAAAATAATTATACATGAATAAAACTTATTAGTTTAATATAATTAAAACAAAATTAATTGAATTATTATTTCTCCTATGTAAGATTAGTACAATAATTTATTTATATTTTTTCTACTAAAAAATAAATTATTATTAATATATTATAATTTTCTTCATACTAATTAATGACTTGTTTGAAATTTGGTTAAGAAGATTTTATTTTAATTTCTTTGATTTTGAATAAAACAAGCAAATAATTTCAAAATTTGACAAAAAGAAATAAATTAGATTTCTCTTTAAGACACGAATTTAAATAATGAATGAGATTAAGTTAAAATCTGAAAACAAACCTGTGAGAAAGTTAAGTATAATCATAGTGATGCCTCCATTGAGGGCAATGAGGTTGATGAACATCTCAATGAAAGAACCAAGCATGGCAAGTGGCTTAGCCACAAACAAAATAAGTTTCTGAAGAACAATAGAAACAAATATAAGCCATCTACTTCGGAAGCTTCCTTCCACAGATCCCTCAGCATGACTTTCCACAAATTTTCTATGTCCTATGTTACGTGAAAATAAAAGACGAATAATTTCTATGGAATGAGCATGCTCCGGATTCAATATCATATAACTATCTGCGAACCCTTTGTTGCAACTTGATGCCATCTCTAGCTAGCTAAGTCAAACAATGATTCTGCTTTTAGCCTATCATCGTTTATATCTTCACTACTCATTATTGTTAGGTATATAATATTACCATAAAGCTTACTTCAACCGATAAACATTGATATTAATATATCTTTGTTTTTATTTATATATAATAATTATAATTAAATATATTAATTTTTATTGATTTACTGATATTAGATTGATCGATAATGTAAAAGACTTTATATATTTACTATATATATATATAGTTGTGACACATTTATTTTGGTGGTTACTAGTTAATTAATATATTTTGTCACATGTGCTGTACTTCGACAATTGATATGCTATTTTAAATGTGTTGGAAATCAAATCGAAGCTGGATGTTAATACAGTTAAAAAAAATGTATAAAAAAACAAATTAGTGTGTGTATTTATTTTTAAATGAACGTAGAAAGTTGATTTTCGAAGAGTATATAATTGATTCTAATGTATTTGAGTAAAATTATTTTTGTTTTTAAAATTGATTATAGTTTGAAGTTATTGACTTTATAATAATTGAGCTTTAAATTTATTTATTCATTCACTTTACCGATTTGTTTTTAGTTTAAATTAATTTTATAAAATTAATTTATTTAAAATCTATTTTTGTTACCACCATACATATATAAACACGTACAATTAGATTTGGAGTCTCAAGAAGGTTTTATCTATTTTTATGATTTTTTTTTATAAACGTTTTTTTATGAGTTAAAGTTAAACTATCGTTTGTTTATTTAATTCGAAACATGGAAGAGAGAAGATAAGATCAATCTTTGATGGTTTATATGCAAAATAGGATTAGAAAATAGTGGGACAATGTTTTCTTAGCTGTAGTAGGCGTTGGTCGAATATTTTCAACTTCCTATGATTTATTTGTAATAAAATAATATGTGGGACATTCATACACTTAAAAGATTCTCTGGAAGAGAAAAAAAAATTAGAGAAGATAAGAGAGAAAGAAATTGAAAGGATGATATGATAGATATATATTGATAATTTAAGAAAAGAAAAGATA